>NC_057794.1:250668767-250968767 GCF_018294505.1 Triticum aestivum
CCACCACCACCAGTGTCTGCCGGTCTGCCTCACAATAGTCTCACAGCTCTCATTCTTTTAACTGTTCAGGTTGAGTCTCACAGGAAGGCAGCGGCGGCAGTTGCTGCTGGTAAATTTAAAGAAGAAATAGTTCCAGTTAATACAAAGGTAATGTAGTGCCTTAGTTTTCTCTTCCCAAATAACTGTGTCTACTTTTGAGGAATTTTTACTCAAAAGTTAGAATTGTTTGACCTGCCCTGACACTTATGTTGTCTTCCAAAGATCGTGGATCCAAAAACTGGTGAAGAAAAGGAGATTGTGGTCTCAGCAGATGATGGAATCCGGTCGAATACCACACTGGCAGTCCTGTCAAAACTTAAACCAGCATTTTCCAAGGACGGGACCACTACTGCTGGTAACCAATAGGAAAATGTAACTGAATGCAGATTTCTTTTAGCGGTAACACTCTTAAAAGATTGATGTTCTTTTAATCGTAGGAAATGCTAGCCAAGTAAGTGATGGAGCTGGAGCTGTCCTACTAATGAGGCGAGATGTTGCTACACAGAAGGGTCTTCCAATTCTTGGAATCTACAGGTATCAGTACTCTCTCTATATGTTTTGCAACATAGTACATAGGTAGAATCATGCTCATATTCTGTAGAAAAATTTCCTGCGGTTATTGGCAACATATTAATACTTCGGTTTACGCTTTTACTACCAACATTATGGCTCAACGCTTTTTTGGCATCGAAGCAGAGAGAATTATGATACTTTTAATCATTACAGTATTCTGTTTTTCACTCAACATGTGAGCCGAATTTGCAAATGTAGGAGCTTTGCTGCAGTTGGAGTTGATCCAGCTGTGATGGGTGTTGGTCCTGCTGTTGCTATCCCAGCAGCAGTGAAGGCCGCGGGCCTTCAAATTAATGATGTTGACCTCTTTGAGATTAATGAGGTATACTTTCATCTAGTTCTTCCATTCTGAATATACTACTATATCCACCGATGATACTCATTTGCTCCTGTACATAGGCTTTTGCATCTCAGTATGTGTACTGCTCAAAAAAGTTGGATCTCGATCCCGCAAAAGTCAATGTTAATGGAGGTGCAATTGCTCTTGGACATCCATTGGGTGCCACAGGTATCTGTTTTTAATCAATGCTGTGTGCACCTGGCGCTCATCACTTGCTTGATCCTTGGACTGTTTGACACTGCTTTACCCCAAACAGACAGTCTCGTGCTGCAGCCACTTGCATGCTGCATATATACTCAGTGGCGATAACGTTTCCATGTTTTCATCTTGGCAGGTGCGCGATGTGTCAGCACTCTTCTCAACGAGATGAAACGCCGAGGCAAGGACTGCCGGTTTGGAGTGATTTCTATGTGCATAGGTACATGATTTAGTTGCATGGAAAGAACGGTCGTTGATTCGATAGTAGAACTGCAAATGACAGAAATTATTGATGAACAGGTTCCGGGATGGGTGCGGCCGCCGTTTTCGAGCGTGGAGATGCGGTGGATGAGCTGACGAATGCCCGAGGGGTGCCCTCGCTTAACTGGCTCTCCAAAGACACCGTGTAACTATTTCTCATGCAAATTGTGTAGCTGCCACCATTGTTCTCAATTATCGATGCGTGCCGGGGCTAGGGAATAAGTTGATCCTGCATTTGTAATTCTTCTTAGGTCATGAAAAATCTTATCAGCGTTTGAGCTTATTTGTTTCACCGTTTTGTGTCTCTGTTCCTAAAATAGTGCTTTGATAAATAAATTCTGATGAACTCTCGTCTTAACGCTACAAATCATATTTGCATTTTATTTGTATATATGTGGTATGTTAGTTCTTGTTTGGAACAGAAATGAAAATTATAGGAATTTCGGAGGATTGACATCTAGTAAACCGTACGCAAATATGCGCGACACATACATTCTTTCATACGAAGGCAAATAGATTTGCTTCATTGATTAATTAAGAAAAAGAGAGCTGCCTAGATAATTTACAGAAAAATAGGCGAAAACTGATACAACACCCCCTAGGCAGACTACTCGCAAAGCATGAAACGCCATAACCGTACGAGCGACCCTCAAATGCATAATAACCACAACCATCGACACTTGTACAACATAACAGAACTCCGACACTTGTACTCCCTTCGTTTTTAAATATTTGTCTTTCTATAGATTTTAACAAGTGACTACATACGATATAAAGTGAGTGCATCTATGGACGTGAATTTTTGGGACATGATGGCACGCGATGCCGTAATCCCGTCCGTTCGCATGCACATCATGATTACTACTTAATATAGGGCGCTGCGCAATACCTGACGCGTTATTTGCTGTTCACCAAGAATACGTCGTGGTATACCTCGGAGTAGTGGGCCAGGTGTCACTTATCATCGTATGAATACTCGCTTGTCCGATAGCGACTGAGCACACAGGTTGAGTCGGTCAATAACTCCTCTGGGTGTGGGGCTGTCGTCCAATAACACCGCCTCGCTCGTGCTATGCATTGTAGCTCGTCTTCAAGCTGTACCCTGTGGAAAAGCAGCAGAACAAGAGAAAATGGCTTCAACAGAAACGGAGACTCGCATGTTAGCATCTTGACATTATATTTGATCATGCGTCTTTTGTTTATTTAGGTATTGCCGAACACGCTGACGTCTACTCATCCTGTTCGTACCTTAGCATGTCGACTGTTTTGGTGGAAAGTTCAGGAGCGGGGTGCTCACTGCATGCTGCCATGTCCATTAGCTATGCCCCGTGCCTGTAAGCTGGGTGATATTTACACATCGTGACGCACCCGTCCATAAGCATCGTCACCCTGCTCTCTCTCTCTCTGTGTATGCCAGTAATGTAGCCCGTCTTCAAGCTGGATCCCTGGAAAGTAGAAGAACACCAGAAAATTGGCTTCGGCGTGCACATAAATGCAGAGGTTACCTTTTCAGTCTCAAATCGATCACGTGTGGTTGACTCTTAGTCTCAAATCGATCACGTGTGCCTTTTCAGTCTCAAATCGATCACGTGTGGTTGATTCTATGGCACTACACGGTCACATCTCACATCTGTTTCTTTTGTTTGACCTTACCATGAGTAGTGGTTTGACATCATCTGTATGCCCAATTGCCCATTAATCCCTCCTGGGTAGCTTAATGGCTGTCAGAGGCATTTACGCTGCCTTGGCTGCCAATTAAACGACTAAATTAAAGGCCGCGCGTCAGATATTTATATCGGCGGCTTGAATGGGGCGCATATTGTGTGGGTCTACTCCCTGCTGATTTGGTGCGTTTCCATTGATGATTAAAATTAGACTTGCATGGTTAGCTGCCCGACGAAAATGAATACGCGGTACATGGACACACATAGCCCATTAGTAGATACATGGAGGGACATGGTGCAGGAAATAAATACTGGTACTAGATATCAGATGGTCTAATGGGTTCAGTGCTAAATAATGACGACGACCATCTTTTTGCAGTGGGGTTATGCTTCAGTTGTTGTGGACAAACAACAGGGCGATGGCCACGATGCACAGGATGAAAAAGTTCATAAGCCACGAGAAGGGTCTACTCCATGTTCATTCCCACAGCCAGAACCTACATTCTCCATGCTGCAAAACAAATCTTTAGTTTCGCAGATAACGATATAGATGGATGGAGAAAAGGTGAATGATGAACTACCAGAGTTCAAACTTGTAAAGATGCCACCCAGGCTTTGATCTGTGGCAAAAACAAACCAGATGACGTAGCCCGCGGAGAGGATCCGCCTGGTTGGCGATGACATGAGAGGCAGGTGTTGTAGAGCGCAGACATGGATGAAGATGAACACGTGCTTCTCAACTGCGGTGAGCCTATGAGGGTAAGAGAAGATGAGTTGGACAACCGAAACAAGCAAGAAGAACGTTTTAAAGAACCAAAGGAGTGTGCTGCAATTAGCCGTTTGAGACTAACAAACAATCAATGCGTTCTGATCCAGTGCTGCCTCGCGGGCCATGCGCTGCATGCGTCAGCTGCAAATACGTGGCTATACAGACTGCTATATGAGGAGGGGAAGTCATTATATAGCCGGAGGGTATTAATGTTGCACGAATCGCGCGACAGCATGCGGTGTGAGATACCGACCGCGCGTGGTGGCATGTTCACTCGTGATTATTCGGTGTATCTATACTCTAAAATATGTATGCATGCATCCGTATGTTGTAGTCCATTTGGAATGTCTAGAAAGACAAATATTTAGGAATGAAGGGAGTACAACATAACAAAACTTCTGACGAGAACATCGCCAATGACAAAAACTGGGCACCCTCCATCATGAGACCGCAAGCACCTTCTGGATGACTCCACCCTTCTTACTTTTGTTCCTCTTTGATTTCTCCCTGCTTGATTTCTCCTTCACGAGGCAATCACTTGACTTGCCAAATCCAAGGCTGATCAGCCGCCCATTTGTCAAGAAAATCGTAGAACTTGGATCATTTCGGTGTAGTTGTCGTCAGCAAGAAGCTTATAGGAGCAAGCACAAACACAATGGTCGCATCGGCATCCTCAACCCGAGGAATCATCGACACGACATCCTCGACCATAGGAACCACCATCAAGATGGGCTCATACGCCTCTAGTCGCTCACATGACCCACACGAGGTCACCGAGGAGTCCGCCTCCGAATGCTCCACAGAAAAAAAAGGTAAAGTAGGGCTCAGAAATAGTTCCCGAAACTCGGGCATGATCTACAGCACTCGAGCCATAAGCACGGCAATGGACTCGCCCTCAGTGGTAGGCAAAATAGGGGATAAAGTCATACAGAGACGATGAATTGTTCCAAACACGAGGGGAGAAACATTCATGTAGCTCTCGCCCCTTTCCCCTAGTCAGCACATGTACGTATAGACCAGCACACAAGTCTAAGTGTATTTCTTGGTCATAGATATGGGGACATCAACGGTCCCTGACCCTGCGTCGCCCGTCTCCCTCCTCTGGCGACTCGAGGAAAAAACTGATGGAAAATTAGGCAATTTCATGATTAATTCTAGTAAATAAATCATGAATAAACAATTATTAGCATGCATAGCTCTAGCATACTAGATGAACATAATCTCATGAACAATAATTTAGCACATGCTGTAATGACCATAATAAAAGATTGGATCAGATCACAACAATGATCGATTGCAGGTGAAGTAGTGGTAGCTGCAGAGGTGATGTTATTGACAGCGATGTTGGTGACGTGAAGTTGATGATGACCGAGATGACAATGTGTGCCACTGCGTGACTTGGACGAAAGACAACCCGCGGTGGTGGATGCGAGTAGTCGCGCGTAGCACTTCCTAGAACTCTAATTCGCCCTCTCCTGGTGCAAATCACAAGTACAAGAGGTTCCAGAGACATGCTCTCCTTGCTCACGGTCGACTAGGGGGGTGAATAGGAGACTACAAATTTTAATCTTTCTTGTCAATTTTAAGGTTTAGCGGATAAATAGGGTTCACTAGATGTGCAACTAGGTGAACACAACCTATATGACAAGCAAGCTTAATGCAAAGTATGCTAGGCAACAATCTAATTAGCAAGCCAACAAGCATACAAGGCAAAGTAAAGTGCAGAAAAGGATTAACCACAAGTGAGGCGAGGACGCGGATTTTATCCCGAAGTTCACTCTTCCTTGGGGAAGAGCTACTCTCCATTTAGAGCGGTGCCGGAGCCAAAGTTTGCGGAACGCCACCGAAGGCTCACTGTAATCTCTTTCGAGTCACCCCCAATGGATGAGCCTTGAATCACTCGGGGTTGGTCTTGAAGGTGACCACCACACCTTTACAAACTTCTCCGGAGCACACCACAAGCAAGGAAGCTTCCGGAGGAACCTCTACCGCCTAGGAGCCCAAGCTTCACGAGTAACAAGTTAATGGGGAAGAAAAGTTGTGGGGAACGCAATTTGGTTTGGTCAAGATGTAGATCGGGTCTTGCTCTCCCAATCCCCAAAGTTTCAACAAGTTTGGATGAAGGGATTGAGAGTATTGAGCAAACTGAGGTGTAGCAATGGTGGAGCTCAACAAGACATTAGGGTTAGGGATGGAGGAATAAGAAGGGGGGCTTTTATAGTGTTTGTGCCCGGGTGACCGTTTCTGCCCGTTGGACCTCGTGCGCATGGGCTAAGTCAGCCCCGTGGGCACGGGGTACTCGAAGACTTTCACACCACCTCGTGCGCACGAGGTATCCAGAGAGTTTACGCAGTACCCCGTGCGCACGGGGTACCCAGTAACTTTCTGTTGCAAGCACTCTGAGTACCACATGCACGCACACTATGGATTTTGAGTGGTAGGAATGGGTAGGCTAGTGTATATGGTTCGACGATGGCATTCCCACACAACATTTATCCACACGAACCCCTCTTCATAGTGCGGTCTTTCCTACGACTCGAAGCAAACCAAATCTAAAACCTTCGAATCACCGGTAGACCACGCCTTTGACATTTTTGAATTGGGAGGTCGCACATCTCCATCACCAAGCACTTGGAACCAATATCCTGAGATAAACTTTAGCAACCGATATTAGTTCTACTAACCACATTGTCATCACATCAAAATATAGTTTAAGTGCCACTTGCACTTTCACCCGACGTATGCTGGCGTTGGGAATGGAGTAGACTACGATGAGAGCGCAAATAGCGAGAGGAGGCAAAAATCTTAGCTCATTTTGTTGTATCTTCGGTTGCGATCGGTAAGTCAGTCATATATGTATAGGAGAGCCCAAGCGGTCTCGTATCGTGGTCACGATCTAAATCAACTAGGTTTCCAACTTGTAAACTTATCTATTAGGAAAACAATAAACTTGTCAACCAGAAAAAAAGGCAAAAGGAAGTTGTGCTCATGCAAGGCCACAGATCAAATTTCGATAGACCATTCATACGCTTGCCGCCATCATGCCCGTTAATGCTACTTGTTTAATATACATGTGTTTATGCCTTGAATTGCAAATTATGTGTGAATATGTATGGTCTCCTCGAATGTTATTTGAGGTTGAAAATTTGCAAGAACGTCGAATGTTTGATCATGTTTGATGTTCCAAAGTTTTTTAATTTACTGTTCATAGAGGGTGCAGGGGCCGACTCCTTGTAAATTTACGTCAAATTTGCTCTTCTTTACACCGTACTTCCCCATGGACCGCGAATAAGGAGTCCCCTGCCAATCGCCCGCTCTCCGTCCTGATCCCATCTCCCCGTGTTTGTGTCGATCCACAACCATCATCAAGGGGAAGGAGGCGTGCGCCACCCGTGATGCCCCTCGAGCCAAGAATGCATATCCGATGTCTCCTAAGCCATTGACATGTTGTAACATACAATTGAATGCCGCTCATTACCTCGAAAAAAATGTGATGGCCATTGTTGGGCATGCAACTAAGACGCCACCGTCTCCGTTATTAACTCTTGAAACAACCAACAATGCATTTGCCCTTCTATCCTAACAAAAAATGTACGAGAATGGTGTGCATTACTATGAAATGAAAATATGATGTCTGCTTGTTGGGCATGCAACTGATACGCTATTGTGCCTGTTATTAACTCTTGAAGCAACCAACCAATGCATTTACCCTTCTATCCTAAACAAAAAATTGTACGACTTGATAAAAAAATATGAACCACTCGCTCATTGATGACCCACAAGTATAGGGGATCAATTGTAGCTCTTTGCGATAAGTAAGAGTGTCGAACCCAACGAGGAGCAGAAGGAAATGCCAAGTGGTTTTCAGTAAGGTAATGTCTGCAAGTGCTGAAATTATAAGTAACAGAGTAGTTTGATAGCAAGATAATTTGTAACGAGCAAGTCACAATAATAATAGCAAAAGTGCAGCAAGGTAGCCCAATCCTTTTGAGGCAAAGGATAGGCCAAAACAGTTTCTTATGGTAAGCAAAGCATTCTTGAGGGTACACGGGATTTTCATCTAGTCACTTTCACCATGTTGGTTTGGTTCGTGTTTGCTACTTTGATAATTTCATATGTGGGTGGACCGGTGCTTAGGTGTTGTTCTTACTTGAACAAACCTCCTACTTATGATTAACCCTCCCGCAAGCATCCGCAACTACTAGAAAAGTATTAAGAATAAATTCTAACCATAGCATTAAACTTTTGGATCCAATCGGTTCCTTACGGAATAGTGCATAAACTGGGGTTTAAGCTTCTGTCACTCTCGCAACCCATCATCTAATTGCTACTCCATAATGCATTCCCTTAGGCACAAATATGGTGAAGTGTCATATAGTCGACGTTCACATGACACCACTAAGGGAATCACAACATACATACTATTAAAATATCGAACACATATCAAGTTCACATGATTACTTGCAACATGATTTATTCCGTGACCTCAAGAACAAAATTAACTACTCTCAAATGATAATCATGCTCAAGATTAGAGGGGTATTAAATATCATATTGGATCTGAACATATAATATTCCACCAAATAAACCGTATAGTAATCAACTGCAAGATGTAATCAACACTACTAGTCACCCACAAGCACCAATCTATAGTTCCGGTAACAAGATTGAACACAAGAGATGGACTAGGGTTTGAGAAGAGACGGTGTTGTTGAAGATGTTGATGGAGATTGACCTCCCCAAGATGGAATAGTTGTTGGTGATGATGATGACGATGATTTCCCCCTCCGGGAGGGAAGTTCCCTCGGCGGAATCGCTCTGTCGGAGGGCAAAAGTGCTCCTGCCCAAGTTTCGCCTTGAGACGGTGGTGCTCCGCCCCGAAAGTCCTCCCCTTATTTTTTCTAGGTCAAAATGACTTATATACCAGAAGATGGGCACCGAAGGTGGGCCTGGGTGAGCACAACCCACCAGGGCGCGCCCAGGTGGGTTGTGCCCACCTGGTGGTCCTCCTCTGGTACTTATTTGCTCCAATATTCTTCATATATTACATAAAAATTCTTTGTGAAGTTTTAGCTTGCTTGGAGTTGTGCTGAATAGGTAGCCTGACATAGCTTTTCCAGGTCCAGATTTCCAGCTGCCGGAATTATCCCTCTTTGTGTATACCTTGCATATTATGAGAGAAAAGGCATTAGAATTACTCCAAAAAAATTATTATGGATAAAAACATCATAAATAACAGTTGGAAAACATGATGCAAAATGGACGTATCACTCATGCAATTTTCTACAAAGCCAAATGAAATGCAATTTGCCACGTTATCTAAAGTAAGGAAAGTATTATGCTCAGATAGAGATAACTGAACAGACGAACCCCTGTTGGGGAACGTAGTAATTTCAAAATTTTCCTACGCACACGCAAGATCATGGTGATGCATAGCAACAAGAGGGGAGAGTGTTGTCTACGTACCCTCGTAGATCGACAGCGGAAGCGTTATGACAACGCGGTTGATGTAGTTGTACGTCTTCACGGCCCGACCGATCAAGCATCGAAACTACGACACCTCCGAGTTCTAGCACACGTTCAGCTCGATGACGATCCCTGGACTCCGATCCAGCAAAGAGTCGGGGAAGAGTTCCGTCAGCACGACGGTGTGGTGACGATCTTGATGTTCTACCATCGCAGGGCTTCGCCTAAGCACTGCTACAATATTATCGAGGATTATGGTGGAGGGGGGCACCGCACACGGCTAAGAGAATGATCACGAAGATCAACTTGTGTGTCCATGGGGTGCCCCCTGCCCCCGTATATAAAGGAGCAAGGGGGGAGGAGGCCGGCCCTAGGAGGGGCGCGCCAGGGGAGTAGGATTCCTACTCCTAGTTGGAGTAGGTTTCCTCCTTTCCTAGTCCAACTAGGAGAAGGGGGAAAGGGGGGAAGAGGGGAAGGAAGGGAGAGAGGGGCCGCGCCCCAAACCCCTTGTCCAATTCGGACTGGGCTTGGGAGGGGCGCGCGCCACCTCCTGGTCCTTCCCACTAAGGCCCATTAAGGCCCATTGCTTTTTCCTCGTATTCCCGTAACTCCCCGGTACCTCCGAAAATACCCGAATCACTCGGAACCTTTCCGATGTCCGAATATAGTCGTCCAATATATCGATCTTTACGTCTCGACCATTTCGAGACTCCTCGTCATGTCCCCGATCTCATCCGGGACTCCGAACTCCTTCGGTACATCAAAACATATAAACTCATAATGAAACCGTCATCGAAACCTTAAGCGTGCGGACCCTACGAGTTCGAGAACAATGTAGACATGACCGAGACACGTCTCCGGTCAATAACCAATAGCGGAACCTGGATGCTTATATTGGCTCCCACATATTCTACGAAGATCTTTACCGGTCAGACGGCATAACAACATACGTTGTTCCCTTTGTCATCGGTATGTTACTTGCCCGAGATTCGATCGTCGGTATCTCAATACCTAGTTCAATCTCATTACCGGCAAGTCTCTTTACTCGTTCCGTAATACATCATCTCGCAACTAACTCATTAGTTGCAATGCTTGCAAGGCTTATGTGATGTGCATTACCGAGAGGGCCCAGAGATATCTCTCAGACAATCAGAGTGACAAATCCTAATCTCGAAATACGCCAACCCAACATGTACCTTTGGAGACACCTGTAGAGCTCCTTTATAATCACCCAGTTACGTTGTGACGTTTAGTAGCACACAAAGTGTTCCTCCGGCAAACGGGAGTTGCATAATCTCCTAGTCATCGGAACATGTATAAGTCATGAAGAAAGCAATAGCAACATACTAAACGATTGGGTGCTAAGCTAATGGAATGGGTCATGTCAATCACATCATTCTTCTAATGATGTGATCCCGTTAATCAAATAACAACTCTTTTGTTCATGGTTAGGAAACATAACCATCTTCGATTAACAAGCTAGTCAAGTAGAGGCATACTAGTGACACTCTGTTTGTCTATGTATTCACACATGTATGGTGTTTCCGGTTAATACAATTCTAGCATGAATAATAAACATTTATCATGATATAAGGAAATAAATAATAACTTTATTATTGCCTCTAGGGCATATTTCCTTCAGTCTCCCACTTGCACTAGAGTCAATAATCTAGTTCACATTGCCATGTGATTCAACACTAATAGTTCACATCACCATGTGATTAACACCCATAGTTCACATCGTCATGTGACCTACACCCAAAGGGTTTACTAGAGTCAGTAATCTAGTTCACATCGCTTATGTGATTAACACCCAATGAGTACTAAGGTGTGATCATGTTTTGCTTGTGAGATAATTTTAGTCAACGGGTCTGTCACATACAGATCCGTAAGTATTTTGCGAATTCTATGTCTACAATGCTCTGCACGGAGCTACTCTAGCTAATTGCTCCCACTTTCAATATGTATCTAGATCGAGATTTAGAGTCATCTAGATCTGTGTCAAAACTTGCATCGACGTAACTTTTTACGACGTACATTTTGTCACCTCCATAATTGAGAAATATTTCCTTATTACACTAAGGATAATTTTGACTGTTGTCCAGTGATCTACTCTTAGATCACTATTGTATTCCCTCGCTTAACACAGTGTAGGGTATACAATAGATCTGGTACACAGCATGGCATATTTTATAGAATCTATGGCTGAGGCATAGGGAATGACTTTCATTCTCTTTCTATCTTCTGCCGTGGTCGGGCTTTGAGTCTTACTCAATTTCACACCTTGTAACACAGGCAAGAACTCTTTCTTTGACTGTTCCATTTTGAACTACTTCAAAATCTTGTCAAGGTATGTACTCATTGAAAAAACTTATCAAGCGTCTTGATCTATTTCTATAGATCTTGATGCTCAATATGTAAGCAGCTTCACCGAGGTCTTTCTTTGAAAAAATCCTTTCAAACACTCCTTTATGCTTTGCAGAATAATTCTACATTATTTCCGATCAACAATATATCATTCACATATACTTATCAGGAATGCTGTAGTGCTCCCACTCACTTTCTTGTAAATACAGGCTTCACCGCAAGTCTGTATAAAACTATATGCTTTGATCAACTTATCAAAGCATATATTCCAACTCCGAGATGCTTGCACCAGTCCATAGATGGATTGCTGGAGCTTGCATATTTTGTTAGCACCTTTAGGATTGACAAAACCTTCTGGTTGCATCATATACAACTCTTCTTTAAGAAATCCATTAAGGATTGCAGTTTTGTTATCCATTTGCCAGATTTCATAAAATGTGGCAATTGCTAACATGATTCGGATAGACTTTAAGCATCGATACAAGTGAGAAAATCTCATCGTAGTCAACACCTTGAACTTTGTCAAAAACCTTTTTCGACAAGTCTAGCTTTGTAGATAGTAACACTACTATCAGCGTCCGTCTTCCTCTTGAACATCCATTTAATCTCAATGGCTTGCCGAACATCGTGCAAGTCAACCAAAGTCCATACTTTGTTCTCATACATGGATCCTATCTCAGATTTCATGGCCTCAAGCCATTTTTGCGGAATCTGGGCTCATCGTCGACCCATCTGCAGCCGTGCCATCGGGCCTGCCGCCGTCAAGATTGTCGCTGCTACGCCGCCAGGATCCGTGTGCCCCGGCGCCTCCGCCTGGCCTGGTGATGACCCACAAGTATAGGGGATCTACCGTAGTACTTTCGATAAGTAAGAGTGTCGAATCCAACAAGGAGTAGAAGGAAATGACAAGCGGTTTTCAGTAAGGTATTCTCTACAAGCACTGAAATTATCGGTAACAGATAGTTTTATGATAAGGTAATTTGTAACGGGTAACAGGTAACAAAAGTAAACAAGGTGCAACAAGGTGGCCAAATCCTTTTTGTAGCAAAGGACAAGCTTGGACAAACTCTTATATAAAGGAAAGCGCTCCCGAGGACACATGGGAATTATCGTCAAGCAAGTTTTCATCACACTCATATGATTCGCGTTCGTTACTTTGATAATTTGATATGTGGGTGGACCGGTGCTTGGGTACTGCCCTTCCTTGAACAAGCATGCCATTTATGATTAACCCCTCTTGCAAGCATCCGCAACTACAAAAGAAGTGTTAAGGTAAACCTAACCATAGCATGAAACATATGGATCCAAATCAGCCCCTTACGAAGCAACGCATAAACTAGGGTTTAAGCTTCTGTCACTCTAGCAACCCATCATCTACTTATTACTTCCCAATGCCTTCCCCTAGGCCCAAATAATGGTGAAGTGTCATGTAGTCGACGTTCACATGATACCACTAGAGGAAAGACAACATGCATCTCATCAAAATATCGAACGAATACCAAATTCACATGACTACTTATAGCAAGACTTCTCCCATGTCCTCAGGAACAAACGTAACTACTCATAAATCATATTCATGTTCATAATCAAAGGGGTATTAATATGCATAAAGGATCTGAACATATGATCTTCCACCAAATAAACCAACTAGCATCAACTACAAGGAGTAATCAACACTACTAGCAACCCACACGTACCAATATGAGGTTTTGAGACAAAGATCAGATACAAGAGATGAACTAGGGTTTGAGATGAGATGGTGCTGGTGAAGATGTTGATGGAGATTGACCCCCTCCCGATAAGAGGGTCGATGGTGATGATTTCCCCCTCTCGGAGGGATGCTTCCCTAGCAGAATAGCTCCGCCGGAGCCCTAGATTGGTTCTGCCAAGGTTCCGCCTCGTGGCGGCGGCGCTTTGTCCTGAAAGCTTGCTTATGATTTTTGTTTCCAGGTCAAAAGACTTCATATAGCCAGAGATGGGCACCGGAGGCCTGCCAGGGGACCCACGAGATAGGGGGGCGCGCCCAGGGGGTAGGGCATGCCCCCACCCTCGTGGATGGTGGGTGGCCCCCTGTGGTGCGTTCTTCGCCAAATATTTTTTATATTTTCCAAAATTGACTTCCGTGGAGTTTAAGGACTTTTGGAGTTGTGCAGAATAGGTCTCTAATATTTGCTCCTTTTCCAGCCAGATTTCCAACTGTCGGCATTCTCCCCCTTCGTGCAAACCTTGTAAAATAAGAGAGAATAGTCATAAGTATTGTGACATAGTGTGTAATAACAGCCCATAATGCAATAAATATCGATATAGAAGCATGATGCAAAATGGACGTATCAACTCCCCCAAGCTTAGACCTCGCTTGTCCTCAAGCGGAAGCCGATAACAAAAATTATGTCCACATGTTTAGAGATAGAGGTGTCGATATTATAAAATAGGGACATGAGGGCATCATGATCATTCTTATAACAACAACATATATATATATATATATATATATATATATATATATATTGTCATATGATTTCTTATGCTAAAGTAACAATTTATTCACAATGTAAAGTATGAATCGGAAACTTCATAGAAAACTAACAAACTATAATCTCAGTCATTGAAGCAATTGCAATTTATCATAACATCGAAAAGAGTCAATATAAGAGCTTTTCAGCAAGTCCACATACTCAACTATAATTTAGTCTTTCACGATTGCTAACACTCACGCAATACTTATGGGTATGAAGCTTTAATCGAACATAGAGAAAGATAGGGGCTTATAGTTTTGCCTCCCAACCTTTTCCCTCAAGGGTAATGTCAACAATAATAGTTTATGAAAACCCACATCCAATTAGCTATATATATCAGGATCTTTCCAACACACAGTGCTTGCCAAAGGATAAAGTATAAAAAGGAGAGGTGAAGATCACCGCGACTCTTGCATAAGACATAAGACAAAAAAAATAAAAGATAGGCCCTTCACAGAGGGAAGCAGAGGTTGTCATGTGTTTTTATGGTTGGATGCACGAAATCTTAATGCAAAATAACGCCACTTTATATTGCCACTTGTGATATGGACCTTTATTATGCAGTCCGTCGCTTTTATTTCTTCCACATCACAAGATCGTATGAAGCTTATTTTATCCACACTAATAGATCATACATATTTAGAGAGCAATTTTTATTGCTTGCAACAATGACAATTTACTTGAAGGATCTTACTCAATCCATAGGTAGATATGGTGGACTCTCATGGCAAAACTGGGTTTAAGGATATTTGGAAGCACAAGTAGTATCTCTACTTGGTGCAAAGAATTTGGCTAGCATGAGGGGGAAAGGCAGGCTCAACATGTTGGATGATCCATGATGATATAATTTATTTCGGATGTAAGAAAACATAACCCATTACGTTGTCTTCCTTGTCCAATATCAACTTTTTAGCATGTCATATTTTAATGAGTGCTCACAATCATAAAAGATGTCGAAGATAGTATATTTATATGTGAAAACCTCTCTTTCTTTATTACTTCCTATTAATTGCAACGATGACCAAAACTATGTTTGTCAACTCTCAACAACTTTTATTCATCATACTCTTTATATGTGAAGTCATTACTCTCCATAAGATCAATATGATCTCTTTATTTCTTTTTATTCTTTCTTTTTTTCAAGATCATAGCAAGATAACCAAGCCCTTGAGTCAAAACTAATCTTTATTATATATAGCTCAGGGACTCGATTACATAGAAGGATCATAAAGCAAAACTAAAAACTAAATCATACTAAAACTTTATTCTACTAGATCAAGATATTACCAAAAGGACCAAACTAAGAAAAAAGGTAAAGATAAAAGTGTGATGGTGATACGATACCGGGGCACTCCCCCAAGCTTGGCAGTTGCCTAGGGGAGTGCCCATACCCGATACTCAATTCTCCTTTGGTGGTAGTGATAATGCAGTTGTTGATGATGTAGGCTTGTCGTCCATCTTCCAAGGCATAGGCTCACCATCATAGAAGGATGATCGAGTCTCCGGGATCCTCAAATCTGTAGCCAAACTCATTCTCTTGAATCTATATTCATACTCACAATTTTGGTTTTGTAGGTCATAGATCTGGGCTTGTAGGTGCTCGATTTCTCGTGAAGCTTGAAGATGGTCTCCCCAATGTTCTTGGCATCCAGCTTGTGATTGTTGGCGAAATCCGCGATCATCATGTGGTTGGCATCGAGTCCGCGTTCCACCATCCCCTGGCACTTGAAAACTTGCTGCTCCATTGCTTCGAGTCTCGTATCCACGCTTCCGGTCCTCCTTGGTCCCCCAACATCGCAGATGCGCAGCACCCCCTCATGCAACTCAATGGTTTGAGGGTGTTGTAGCTATTGGGGAACACAGTAATTTAAAAAAAAAATCCTACGCACACGCAAGATCTATCATGGTGATGCATAGCTACGAGAGGGAAGAGTGTTGTCCACATACCCTCGTAGACTGTAAGTGGAAGCATTATGACAACGCGGTTGATGTAGTCGTACGTCTTCACGATTCGACTGATCCTAGTACCGAAAGTACGACACCTCTGTGATCTGCACACGTTCAGCTCGGTGATGTCCCACTAACTCTCGATCCAGGTGACTGTCGAGGGAGAGCTCCGTCAGCACGACGGCGTGATGATGGTGATGATGAAGCTACCGGCACAGGGCTTCACCTAAGCACTACGACGATATGACCGAGGTGGATTATGGTGGAGGGGGGCACCGCACACGGCTAAGACAATGATCAACTTGTGTGTCTATGGGGTGCCCCCCTCCCCCATATATAAAGGAGTGGAGGAGGGGGGAGGGCCGACCCTCTATGGCGTACCCTGGAGGAGTCCTACTCCCACAGGGAGTAGGATCCCCCCTTCCCTAGTTGGACTAGGAGAGAAGGAAGGGGGGAGAGGGAGGAAGGAAAGGGGGGCGCCGCCCCCTTCCTAGTTCAATTCAGACCAGAGGGGGAGGGGGCATGCGGCCTGCCCTGGCTGCCTCTCTCTCTCCACTAAAGCCCATTAGGGCCCATATACACCCCGGGGTCTTTCGGTAACCCCCCGGTACTCCGGTATATGCCCAAACTCACTGGGAACCATTCCGATGTCCAAACATAGGCTTCCAATATAACAATCTCTATATCTCGAACATTTCGAGACTCCTCGTCATGCTCGTGATCTCATCCGGGACTCCGAACAACCTTCAGTTCATCAAAACACATAAACTCATAACACTGATCATCACCAAACATTAAGCGTGCGGACCCTACGTGATGCGGAGCATCCCAAGGTCATCCCCATGGACCTACCATCGTCTCACCAAGTGCCTAGCGGACCCATGACACGAGCATGTGCAAGAGCTCTCGAAACCGAGGTGACATCTCTCCTCTCACATTTCCACTTCGATGCACATGAGACATGGCTACTACCTCAAACGGAGACATTGTGCATACTCAGGTACCAAGGAGATAGCCATGGAGAAGCTAAGGATCAATAAGGATCGGGAGCGGAAGATATGCGTGAAGACGGAGAAGAAATCAGCCAAGTCCTAGGCTGGTCGGATGATCCGGATGAGGTCCCGGATGATCCGGACTCAGCCCAGATGATCCGGACCCCAGCCCGGACGATCCGGACAATTGAAGACCCGAGAGCAACAGGAGCTGCCCTGAAGCTGGATCATCTGGACATTCCCGGACGTTCGGACCCTGACCCAGACATCCGGACCTCCCGCAGCCCCCTCGACACAGCCGGACGATCTGGACGCCGACCCAGATCATTCGGACCCCCGAATCCTAGATCATCCGGACCAACATCCGGATCATCCGGACCGTGCCTGCGTGCATGATGTTGGGCCGAGGCCCATGTACCCCTTCGCCCCCTTTGCATATATAAACAACTCCTCCTCTACTTTTCTAGGGTTAGCATTGTGTTAGCTCATATTTGAGATAGAGCATCGCTCATCCACATCGGATCTACTCCACGAGAGAGACCGCAGCCCCTCTTTGGAGAAGATCCCTTTGGATTCAAGACCTCCTCGCGGAGAAGACCATTAAGACCTCCTCACGGAGAAGACCGGTTACCATTTGTATCGTCCGTTATTGATTGTTGATCATGTGATCTCTTATGTACTCGAGGATCTAGCATATGTGTGACTATTTCGTGTTGGTTTTAGTGATTCTCTCATGTTTCCCCTCGTGATTCCCCTCATGTTTCCCCTCGTGTTCTTCGTGTTCATCACAGGATCCGCTCCTTTCGTGAAAGATCGGCTACATAGGGTTCCACCCTACATCATCTTGGTATCTAGAGCCACGTTGATTATGATTTTGGAGCCTCCCCGTTGGGTTTCTAGCCTAGTTCTTGTTGATTTTGTCCCTAATTCGAAAATCCCCACAAAAATAGCCCCAAAAAAATTTCTTGTGATTTGTGAGTTTTGATGATGTTTTGTTGGTTTTGATCCATGAATTTGTTGTGTTGCAAGTGGATCTTACCTTCGCCCACCATCCCACCTCGCAATCCACCCAAAAATCCACGAAATCTTCGAATTTGCCCCCTTTTCCACGTTCATCCCGAGCCATCCCCGAACGCAGTTGACCTGCTCGGATCATCCGGACCCTGACCCGGATCATCCGGATTCGCCAAGATCATCCGGCTCCTGGCCCGGATCATCCGGCTTCGCCAAGATCATCCGGCTCCTGGCCCGGATCATCTGGCTTCCCCTGACAAAACTGCATTTTCTGCAGTTTTTAGCCAGCGCCGCCTACGCCTCCGCATACCCCCCTCGACCACCACCACCTACCTTCCGCCAGCCCTCTCGATACATCCACCATTTCACCGCTACCAACTCCGAGACATTTTGACGCTTTTGTTTTTGAGAATTTGAGTTGTGGTTCATCGTTTCCTAGTGTGTTTCGGCTAACTAGGAACGGTTCGACATCGACATCACCACCGCTCATCTTCGCCACGGACGCGTCATCAACAATGACCACATCGACTACATCTTAGTATTCGTGCCACCATTTTGCATCATACCATCAGCAAGAACGGTAACCTCATCTTGGGTTCGTGACACCCTCAACCATAAGCAAGGACGGTAGCTTCGACGACATCTTTGTCCACCCCTTGCCTTTACATTGATAACCACCATACCCTTATCTTTTTTGCGTAGCTTACCCATAGGGACTAGCCTTTGAGTATTGCCGGCAACGTAACTTGTGCACATTAGTGATCATACTTCCCATAGCATACATACATCATTGGTGCATATCTTGGTATCATCTCTTGTGTCACAAAGTTGTCATCGCATACACAATTGCTATCTTGGTTCGTGAAGCATTGCATGAGAAAAGCGCTCAACACACAAAGAGCCAAACAAGCTTTTAAGCAAAAGGGAAAGATAAGCAAAGAGCTTATAAGCAAGAACCATAGCATCATACAACATTAAGATTGTCAAACTAGATCATCTTGGATCATATCATCGAAACACCATACATAGAGCATACTTGGGTTAGAAGTCAATGCATTTTTGCTTAGTAGGTTGTGCATAAGTTTGTATCCGCCTATTGTGCAATCGTGCTAGCGTCTCTATAGTGTTGTGCAACAAGAGCATTTTTGTGGATTCCACATTTTGGCTCATCCTTGGTTGCACAATCCCACTTATCTCTTTGCGTGTGTGTTTCCGTGTACCTTACATTGCTTGGTATACTTGTTGCATTTGCAAATTTGTGAGTCTTTTCCAACATTATTGAACCTTGCTTACTTTCACATCAAATTTTGTGCCACCATCCTAACCAAGCTCCACCATAAGCTTTTACGTGTGTAGGTGTGAGAAACCGACAAGAATTGGTACCAATTGTGCTGTTTCCTTGTCCACATTGGAGTGATCATTGATCCACCTTCAACTTCGGTCAAGGTACATTTGGTATATGTTCTTCTCTTTGTACCACTCACATTTTTCTCTTGGAATGATGGATAGGCCAAGTACTTCTACCAACCCACTCTTCAATCAGCGTGACGACGACATGAACTCCTACGTCACCAAGAGCCACCTCTTTGGTGCACAACGTGCTTTGCATCAAGAGCAACAAGCAATGAGTGAACGCATCGACAACCTCGCCGCCGACTTGCGACTCTCTGAGCAACGTACAAGGGACTACTTCGACCACAAGCTCGACGATCACAAGCAAGAGAATGATGCAAGAACGGGCGAGATTCGTGCCTTGTTGCTCAACCACTCTTCTTCCACTTCATCCTCATCAAGACGAAGCTGCTCAAGTCGACACTCCGACTTCACCCTCTTCGGCTCAAGTACACCGACATCGAACACTCTTCATCGTGCCGCGCGCAATGACCGTCAAGCAAGCATCAATCCTCTATGTGACACCGACCCTCAAGAGCACCGACAACGTAAAACCCAAGAGGCTTTTGCGCTAGCACATGAACGGCAACGACAACGCCAACATGAAGAGGAAGAGCAAGCGCGCCTACACCAAGATGCACAAGATGCCGAGGCACAACGACAAGAACAACAACTCCGTGATGGTCAAGCACTTGAGGCGCAACAAGCCCTCCAAGATTCAAGTCGAGCCATAGCCAACTGAGGCCGACAAGCTCATGAACATGAAGAAGCACTTCGCGAAGAAGCTCACAGACGAAGATTTCAAGCTCGCATGCATTGTCAAGTTCCTCCTCGAGCTCGACAAGCCCCTCCACAAGATCCTCAAGGACATAAAGTTCACCAAGAGCATGAAGACAATGGGAATCCCCCACGACAAGAGCAACATGAGGTTGACAACCCTCCACACCAAGAGCAATACGAGCTTAACAATCATCAACAACATGGGCGTCATCATCCTCGACCCCAACACAATGAAGAGCAACGATACGGCAAGCTCAAGTTCACCATGCCCAAGTTCAATGGAAGCAACGATCCCTAAGATTACCTTTCATGGGCATTGAAGGTCGACAAAATCTTCCGTTTGCACAATTATGAAGAAGAGAAGAAGATCGCGACGGCATCCCTTGAGTTCCAAGACTATGTCCTCATTTGGTGGGAACAAGTCATCGAGTGCCATGAGGCAATAGGAGAACCACCCATCACTACTTGGGCGCAAATGAAGGATGTCATGAGAGCACGCTTCGTGCCTACCTACAACAACCGCGACCTCTTCAAGAAACTCCAACTACTCAAGCAAGGAACCAAGAGCGTTGAAGAGTACTACAAGGAGATGGAGATTGCCATGATAAGAGCCAGTGTCACGGAAGATGATGAGCAAACTATGGCATGTTTCTTGAATGGACTCGGTCACCCTATCAAGAAGATCGCCGACTTCCAACATACTCGAACCTCATCGAGCTAGTGCATCAAGATACCAAAGCGGAACACCAAGTGCAAGATGATTTAAAGTATGTCAAGTTCTCATCCAAGTCATATGGTTTCTCCAACACCGAAACTTCAATGACTCCAACACCTTCTACATTGATGTCTACTACACAACCTTCTTCTTGTAGACGTTGTTGGGCCTCCAAGTGCAGAGGTTTGTAGGACAGTAGCAAATTTCCCTCAAGTGGATGACCTAAGGTTTATCAATCCGTATGAGGCATAGGATGAAGATGGTCTCTCTCAAGCAACCCTGCAACCAAATAACAAAGAGTCTCTTGTGTCCCCAACATATCCAATACAATGGTAAATTGTATAGGTGCACTAGTTCGGCGAAGAGATGGTGAAACAAGTGGTATATGGATAGTAGATAAAGGTATTTGTAATCTGAAATAATAAAAACAGCAAGGTAGCAAGTGATAAAAGTGAGCGTTAACGGTATTGCAATGATAGTAAACAAGGCCTAGGGTTCATACTTTCACTAGTGCAAGTCCTCTCAACAATAATAGAATAATTGGATCACATAACTATCCCTCAACATGCAACAAAGAGTCACTCCAAAGTCACTAATAGCAGAGAAAGAACAAAGAGATTATGGTAGGGTATGAAACCACCTCAAAGTTATTCTTTCCAATCAATCCGTTGGGCTATTCCTATAAGTGTCACAAACAGCCCTAGAGTTCGTACTAGAATAACACCTTAAGACACAAATCAACCAAAACACTAATGTCACCTAGATACTCCAATGTCACCTCAAGTATCTGTGGGTATGATTATACGATATGCATCACACAATCTCAGATTCATCTATTCAACCAACACAAAGGACCTCAAAGAGTGCCCCAAAGTTTCTACCAGAGAATCACGACGAAAACGTGTGACAACCCCTATGCATAGGTTCATGGGCGGAACCCGCAAGTTGATCACCAAAACATACATCAATTGGATCAATAGAATACACCATTGTCACCACGGGTATCCCACGCAAGACATACATCAAGTGTTCTAAAATCTTTAAAGACTCAATCCGATAAGATTACTTCAAAGGGGAAACTCAATTCATTACAAGAGAGTAGAGGGGGAGGAGAAACATAAGATCCAACTATAATAGCAAAGCTCGCGATACATCAAGATCATATCATCTCAAGAACACGAGAGAGAGAGAGAGAGAGAGAGAGAGAGAGAGAGATCAAACACATAGCTACTGGTACATACCCTCAGCCCCGAGGGAGAACTACTCCCTCCTCGTCATGGAGAGCACCGGGATGATGAAGATGGCCACCGGAGAAGGATTGCCCCCTCTGGCAGGGTGTCGGAACGGGTCTAGATTGGTTTTGGGTGGCTACGGAGGCTTCTGGTGGCGGAACTCCCGATCCATTCTCTGTTCTGGAAGTTTTAGGATACGTAGGTATATATGGGTGAAAGAGATACGTCAGGAGACCGAAGGGGGGGGCCACGAGGCAGGGGGCGCGCCCTAGGGGGGTGGGGGCTCCCCTACCCTCGTGAGCACCTCCCTTCTTTCCTGACGTGCACTCCAAGATTTTCTGGTAGCTTTCCTTCCAAAAATAACTTCTCCAGTTGATTTCGTTCCGTTCCGACTCCGTTTGATATTCCTTTTCTTCGAAACACTGAAATAGGCAAAAAAACAACAAATCTGGGCTGGGCCTCCGGTTAATCGGTTAGTCCCAAAAATAATATAAAAGTGGATAATAAAGCCCAATATTGCCCAAAACAGTAGATAACATAGCATGGAGCAATCAAAAATTATAGATACGTTGGAGACGTATCATACATCAACAAAGCCTTCTCCAAGCAACGTAGACAAGTCGAGTTACAAGAAAGCTTCGTCAACCCCAAGTCATCTTACTACAACGAGCAACTTCAAGCCGAGAGCTTCATCATCATCAACCCCAACCGATGAGACCGTCAAGACAAGTTCCTTCAACTGCTTCACATGTGGAGGCCGTGGCCACAAGTCCTTTGAGTGCACCAACAAGCGAACCATGATCCTCAATGACGATGGTACTTACGACTCAATGAGCGAAGGAGAAATGGACGCCCTCGAGCAAGTCGCCATGCACCGGCAAGTGAAGATAAAGAGGAACAAGTCTTTTGCAATGAAGATTCAAGTCCCGCTCTAGTTGTCTCCAAGGTCTTGACTCTCCAACATCACCAAGAAGAAGACCAACGATGCGTCAAGGTCATCATCGATCGAGGAAGTTGTCATAACCTCGCAAATGAAGAACTTTGCTCCAAGCTCCAATTACCCAAGACGAAGCACCCACATCCCTACAAAGTGCAATGGCTTAGCGACTCTGGCACTATTCAAGTCGAGCATCAAGTACAAGTCTCCTTCAAAATTGGCGCCTACGAAGACGCTTTGGAGTGACGTCGTTCCTATGACTGTTTGCCACCTTCTTCTTGGACGCCCATGGCAATTTGATAGAGGTGTCATCCACAACGGCCGAACGAACCACTACATCTTCAAGATGAAAGGAAAGGAGTATGTACTTCGCCCCATGTCTCCAAGCCAAGTGATCACCGACAAGCAAGCCACCCATCGTGGAGAGAATAGTGAGAGAGCGAACCCCCAAAAAGAGAGTGAGCGCCACAAGTCCAAATCAAGCGCCTCCACGATGAGCGACAACAAGAACTTGGTCCTATTTGCCACCAAAAGTGAGATAAGAGGAGTGTGTGAGAACCCATCTAGTGTTCTACACTATGTCCTTTTATGCAAGGACGATGCACCAAATGCTAACACCTCTCACGCTCTACCTTTAGTGTTGTCCTCTCTTTTGCAGGAGCTTCAACATGTTTTTCCTAACGAGCTGCCTCCGGGTCTACCTCCACTATGAGGCATCGAGCACCGCATCGACCTCATCCCCGGAGCACCTCTTCCGAACAAAGCTCCCTACCGCGTCAACCCCGAAGAAACCAAAGAAATACGATGGCAAGTAAAGCATGTCATAGACCATGGACATGTGCGTGAAAGTTTGAGTCCTTGTGCCGTTCCGGTCATTCTTGTGCCAAAACGAGACGGTAGCTTTCGCATGTGCTCCGATTGTAGACCTATCAATGCTATCACCATTCGCTATAGGTATCCCATTCCATGCCTTGACGATATGCTTGATGAACTTAGTGGTGCCACTATCTTTTCAAAAATTGATCTTAAAAGTGGTTACTATCAAATCCGCATACAAGAGGGTGATGAATGGAAAACAACTTTCAAAACCAAGTTTGGGTTGTATGAGTGGTTAATCATGCATATGGGTCTATCGGAAGCACCAGGTACTTTTATGCGTCTTATGAATCATGTCTTTCGCCCTTACATTGGTGTGTTTGTTGTGGTCTACTTCGATGATATCCTTGTTTATAGAAAATATCTCAAAGATCATGTCACCCATGTTCAAACCGTTTTGCAAACTCTTCGAAGCGAGCATCTCTTTGCTAACATGGAAAAGTGCCTTTTCGGCGTTGATAAGCTCGTTTTCTTGGGTTTTGTTGTATCTTCTAAGGGTGTTCATGTAGATGAGTCCAAGATCAATGCTATTAAGACTTGGCCGCAACCAACCAACTTGCAACAAGTGCATAGCTTTCTTGGCATTGCGGGTTTCTATCGTCGCTTTGTGAAAGATTTTAGCACCATTGCTTCACCTTTGCATGCTTTGAGCAAGAAGAATGCACCTTTTGTTTGGGGACCATCCCAAGATACCGCTTTCAATGAGCTTAAGAATTTACTTACTCATGCTCCCGTGCTTGCATTACCCAACTTTTACAAGCCCTTTGAGATTCATTGTGATGCTAGTGGTAATGGCATAGGAGGTGTGTTAACGCAAGAGAAGCGCCCCATAGCTTACTTTAGTGAGAAACTTTCCGGAGCGCAACTCAATTACCCCATCTATGACAAAGAGCTCTATGTTGCATGAATGGGAACACTATCTTCGCCCTCATGAATTCATCATTCATACCGATCATGAAACGCTCAAGTATCTTAAGGGCCAAACCAAGTTGAACAAGCGTCATGCTAAATGGAGTGAATTTATTGAGTCTTTTCCTTATGTCATCAAGTACATTAAAGGTAAGGAAAATATTGTGGCGGACGCCCTTTCCCGCATATGCATGCTTGTTACTCAACTTGAATTGGATGTCATTGGCTTTGAGCACATAAAAGACTTGTATGAGCATGATCCTACTTTTGCTACTCCTTATGCCAAGTGTTTGATGCATACCTCTTGGGAACGCTATTACATCAAAGATGGATATCTTACGAGAGCTAGCATGCTTTGCATCCCCGAGTCTTCTCTTCGTTTGTTGCTTTTGCAGGAATCTCATGGAGGAGGCTTAATGGGACATTTTGGACGCGACAAGACTTGCGCCACACTCTCCAAGAACTACTATTGGCTGAACATGTTTCACGACGTCAACCGCTTCACCAACCGATGCTCTACATGTCGCAAAGCTAAGTCCAAAGCTCAATCCCATGGCCTTTACATGCCTATACCAATTCCATATCAACCATGGGAAGACATTAGCATGGATTTTGTACTTGGCTTGCCTAGGACTAGAAATGGAAAGGATTCGGTACTTGTCGTTGTGGACTGATTCTCTAAGATGGCACACTTCATACCATGCAACAAGATAGACGATGCTTCACATGTTGCCAATCTCTTTTGCAGGGAAATATTGCGTCTACATGGAGTATGAAAGACGATCGTCTCGGACCGCGACGTCAAGTTCCTAAGCTAATTTTGGAAGACCCTATGCTCGGAATCAAGCTACTCTTCTCCACGGCGTATCATCCACAAACCGACGGCCAAATGGAGGTGACCAACCGCACCCTCTCTGCTCTACTTCGAGTACTCATCAAGAATAACATCAAGGAGTGGGAGGAGTGTCTACCTATCGCCGTGTTCGCCTACAACCGCGCAAAACACTCAACAACCGGCAAGTCCCCTTTCAAGGTCGTCTACGGATTCAACCCATTGTCACCATTGGACATTCTTCCTCTACCACTCCAAGAGCGCATCAATTTGGACGCAAGTGCGCGTGTGACTCATCTCAAGAAGGCGTATGAAAATACAAGGCATACCATCGAGCGCCAAGTACAACGACTTGCGACCAAGCTCAACATCAACAAGCACCCTATGGTATTCAACATTGGAGATCTTGTGTGGCTACACCTTCGCAAGGACCTCTTTCCCCGAGAGCGCAAGTCCAAACTTCGACCACGAGCGGATGGACCCTTCAAGGTGCTTGCGCGCTACAACAACAACGCATACAAGATCGACATTCCGCGCGACAAGTACTCCGTGAGCGACATCTTCAACGTCAAAGATCTCTCTCCCTACCATGGTGATGAAGAATTTGATCCGAGGACGGATCTTACCCAAGGGAGGGGAGATGATGCGGAGCATCCCAAGGTCATCCCTATGGACCTACCATCGTCTCACCAAGTGCCTAGCGGACCCATGACACGAGCACGTGCAAGAGCTCTCGAAACTAAGGTGACATCTCTCCTCTCACATTTCCATTTCGATGCACATGAGACATGGCTACTACCTCAAACGGAGACATTGTGCATACTCAGGTACTAAGGAGCTAGCCATGGAGAAGCTAAGGAGCAAGAAGGATCGACAATGGAAGATATGCGTGAAGATGGAGAAGAAATCAGCCAAGTCCTAGGCTGGCCGGATGATCCGGACGAGGTCTCGGACGATCCGGACTCAGCCCGGATGATCCGGACCATGGCCCGAACGATCCGGACAATTGAAGACCCGAGAGCAACAGGAGCTTCCCTGAAGCTGGATCATACGGACCCAGTCCCGGATCATCCGGACATACTAGGACGTCCGGACCAGGACCCGGACCTCCCGCAGCCCCCTCGACATAGCCGGACGATCCGGACGCCGACCCGGATCATCCGGACCCCCGAAGCCCAGATCATCCGGACCGTGCATGCGTGCATGATGTTGGGCCGAGGCCCATGTACCCCTTCACCCCCTTTGCCTATATAAACGACTCCCCCTCTACTTTTCTAGGGTTAGCGTTGTGTTAGCTCATATTTGAGATAGATCATTGCTCATCCACATCGGATCTACTCCACGAGAGAGACCACGGCCCCTCTTCAGAGAAGATCCCTTTGGATTCAAGACCTCCTTGCGGAGAAGACCATCAAGACCTCCTCACGGAGAAGATCGGTTACTATTTGTATCTTCCGTTGTTGATTGTGGATCGTGTGATCTCTTATGTACTCGAGGATCTAGCATATGTGTGACTATTTCTTGATGGTTTTAGTGATTCTCTCGTGTTTCCCCTCGTGTTCTTCGTGTTCATCGCGAGATCCGCTCCTTTCGTGAAAGATCGGCCACATAGGGTTCCACCCTACATCACTACGGGTTCGACAACTATGTAGACATGACCGAGACTCATCTCCGGTCAATAACCAATAGCGGAACCTGGATGCTCATATTGGTTCCTACATATTCTACGAAGATCTTTATCGGTAAAACCGCATAACAACATACGTTGTTCCCTTTGTCATCGGTATGTTACTTGCCCGAGATTCGATCGCCGGTATCTCAATACCTAGTTCAATATCGTTACCGGCAAGTCTCTTTACTCGTTCTGTAATGCTACATCCCGTAACTAACTCATTAGTCACATTGCTTGCCAGGATTATAGTGATGTGCATTACCGAGAGGGCCTAGAGATACCTCTCCGATACACGGAGTGACAAATCCTAATCTCGATCTATGCCAACTCAACAAACACCATCGGAGACACCTGTAGAGCATCTTTATAGTCACCCAGTTACGTTGTGATGTTTGATAGCACACTAAGTGTTCCTCCAGTATTCGGGAGTTGCATAATTTCATAGTCATAGGAACATGTATAAGTTATGGAGAAAGCAATAGCAATAAACTAAACGATCATAGTTCTAAGCTAATGGATGGGTCAAGTCAATCACATCATTCTCTAATGATGTGATCCCGTTAATCAAATTACAACTCATGTGTATGGCTAGGAAACTTAACCATCTTTGATCAACGACCTAGTCAAGTAGAGGCATACTAGTGACACTCTGTTTCTCTATGTATTCACACATGTAGTTTCCGGTTAATACAATTCTAGCATGAATAATAAACATTTATCATGATATAAGGAAATATAAATAACAACTTTATTATTGCCTCTAGGGCATATTTCCTTCAGTCTCCCACTTGCACTAGAGTCAATAATCTAGTTCACATCGTCATGTGATTTCACACCAATAGTTCACATCTTTATGTGATTAGTTTACATCTTCATGTGACTAATACCCCAAGTGTTTACTAGAGTCAATAATCTAGTTCACATCGCTATGTGTTTAACACCCAAAGAGTGATCATGTTTTGCTTGTGAGAGAAGTTTAATCTATGGGTCTCCAACATTCAGATCTGTATATATTTTGCAAATTTCTATGTCTACAATACTCTGCATGGAGCTACCCTAGCTAATTGCTCCCACTTTCAATATGTATCTAGATCGAGACTTAGAGTCATCTAGATCGGTGTCAAAATCTTGCATCGACTTAACTCTTTACCACGAACTCTTTTATTACCTCCATAACCGAGAAATATTTCCTTAGTCCTCTAAGGATAATTTTAACCGTTGTCCAGTGATTTACTCCTAGATCACTATTGTACTCCCTTGCCAAAATCATGCTAAGGTATACAATAGGTCTGGTACACAGTATAGCATACTTTATAGAACCTATGACTGAGGCATAGGGAATGACTTTTCTTTCTCTTTCTATTTTATGTCGTGGTCGGGTTTTGAGTCTTTACTCAACTTCACACCTTGCAACACAGGCAAGAACTCTTTCTTTGACTGATCCATTTTGAACTCCTTCAAAATTTTGTCAAGGCACGTACTCATTGAAAAAACTTATCAAGCGTCTTGATCTATATCTATAGATCTTGATGCTCAATACGTAAGCAGCTTTACCGAGGTCGTTCTTTGAAAAACTCCTTTCAAACACTCCTTCATGCTTTCCAGAAAATTCTACATCATTTCCGACCAACAATATGTCATTCACATATACTTATCAGAAAGGTTGTAGTGCTCTCACTCACTTTCTTGTAAATACAGGCTTCACCGCAAGTCTGTATAAAACTATATGCTTTGATCAACTTATCAAAGCGTATATTCCAACTCCGAGATGCTTGCACCAGTCCATAGATGGATCGCTGGAGCTTGCACACTTTGTTAGCATCTTTAGGATTGACAAAACCTTCTGGTTGCATCCTATACAACTCTTCTTCAATAAATCCATTAAGGATTGTAGTTTTGATATCCATTTGCTAGATTTCATAAAATGCGGCAACCGCTAACATGATTCAGACAGACTTTTAAGCATCGATGCGAGTGGGAAAATCTCATCGTAGTCAACACCTTGAACTTGTCAAAAACCTTTTGCGACAATTCGAGCTTTGTAGATAGTAACACTACTATCAGCGTCCGTCTTCCTCTTGAAGATCGATTTATTCTGAATGGCTCACCGATCATCGGGCAAGTCAATCAAAGTCCATACTTTGTTCTCATACATGGATCCCTCTCAGATTTCATGGCCTTAAGACATTTTGCGGAATCTGGGCTCATCATCGCTTCCTCATAGTTCGTAGGTTTGTCATGGTCTAGTAACATGACTTCCAGAAAGGATTACCATACCACTCTGGTGCGGACCATACTCTGGTTGACCTACAAGGTTCGGTAGTAACTTGATCTGAAATTTCATGATCATCATCATTAGCTTCCTCATTAATTGGCGTAGGAATCACTAGAACTGATTTTTGTGATGAACTACTTTCCAATACGGGAGAAGGTACAATTACCTCACCAAGTTCTACATTCCTCCCACTCACTTCTTTCAAGAGAAACTTCTTCTCTAGAAAGGATCCATTCCTAGCAACGAATATCTTGCCTTCGGATCTGTGATAGAAGATGTTCCCAATAGTTTCCTTTGGGTATCCTATGAAGACACATTTCTCTGATTTGGGTTCGAGCTTATCAGGTTGAAACTTTTTCACATAAGCATCATAGCCCCAAACTTTAAGAAACGACAGCTTAGGTTTCTTGCTAAACCACAGCTCATATGGTGTTGTCTCAACGGATTTAGATGGTGCCCTATTTAATGTGAATGCAGCTGTCTCTACTGTATAACCCCAAAATGATAGTGATAAATCGGTAAGAGACATCATAGATCGCACCATATCTAATAAAGTACGGTTATTACGTCCGGACACACCATTACGCTATGGTGTTCTAGGTGGCGTGAGTTACAAAATTATTCCGCATTGTTTCAAATAAAGACCAAACTCGTAACTCAAATATTCTCCTCCATGATCAGATCGCAGAAATTTTATTTTCTTGTTACAATGATTTTCCACTTCACTCTAAAATTCTTTGAACTTTTCAAATGTTTCAGACTTGTGTTTCATTAAGTAGATATACCCATATCTGCTCAAATCATTTGTGAAGGTCAAAAAATAACGATACCCGCCGCGAGCCTCAACACTCATTGGATCGCATACATCAGTATGTATTATTTCTAATAAGTCTGTTGCTCGCTCCATTGTTACGGAGAACGGAGTCTTAGTCATCTTGCCCATGAGGCATGGTTCACAAGCATCAAGTGATTCCCAAAGTCCATCAGCATGGAGTTTCTTCATGCGCTTTACACCAATATGACCTAAACGGGAGTGCCACATATAATTTGCACTATCATTATTAACTTTGCATCTTTTGCTTCAATATTATGAATATGTGTATCACTACGATCGAGATTCAATAAACCATTTATATTGAGTGTATGGCCATAGAAGGTTTTATTCATGTAAATAGAACAACAATTATTCTTTGACTTAAATGGATAACCGTATTGCAATAAACATGATCCAATCATATTTATGCTCAACGCAAACACCAAATAACATTCATTTTAGGTTCAACACTAATCTCGAAGGTAAACGGAGTGTGTGATGGTGATCTTATCAACCTTGGAATCTCTTCCAACTCACATCATCACGTCGCCCTTAACTAGTCTCTGTTTTATTTTGCAACTCCCGTTTCGAGTTACTACTCTTAGCAACTGAACCAGTATCAAATACTGAGGGTTTGCTATAAACACTAGTAAAGTACACATCAATAACATGTATATCAAATATACTTTTGTTCACTTTGCCATCCTTCTTATCCACCAAGTATCTAGGGCATTTCCACTTCCAGTGACCATTTCCTTTGCAGTAGAAGCACTCAGTTCCAGGCTTGGGTCTAGCTTTGGGCTTCTTCATGGGAGAAGCAACTTGCTTGTTATTCTTCTTTGAAGTTTCTCTTTCTTTCCCTTTGCCCTTTTCTTGAAACTAGTGGTCTTGCTAACCATCAACACTTGATGCTATTTCTTGATTTCTATCTTCGCTGATTTCAGCATCGCAAAGAGCTTGGGAATTACTTTCATCATCCCTTGCATATTATAGTTCATCACTAAGTTCTAGTAACTTGGTGATAGTGACTAGAGAACTTTGTCAATTACTATCTTATCTGGAAGATTAACTCCCACTTGATTCAAGCAATTGTAGTACCCAGACAAGCTGAGCACATGCTCACTCGTTGAGCTATTCTCCTCCATATTCTAGGCAAAGTACTATTAGAGGTCTCCTACCTCTCGACACAGGCATGAGTATGTGATGTCTACTACACAACCTTCTTCTTGTAGACGTTGTTGGGCCTCCAACTGCAGAGGTTTGTAGGACAGTAGCAAATTTCCCTCAAGTGGATGACCTAAGGTTTATCAATCCGTGGGAGGCGTAGGATGAAGATGGTCTCTCTCAAACAACCCTATAACCAAATAGCAAAGAGTCTCTTGTGTCCCCAACACACCCAATACAATGGTAAATTGTAGAGGTGCACTAGTTCGGCGAAGAGATGATGATACAAGTGCAATATGGATGGTAGATATAGGTTTTTGTAATCTGAAAATATAAAAACAGCAAGGTAACTAATGATAAAAGTGAGCGAAAACGATATTGCAATGCATTGAAACAAGGCCTAGGGTTCATACTTTCACTAGTGAAAGTTCTCTCAACAATAATAACATAATTGGATCATATAACATCCCTCAACATGCAACAAAGAGTCACTCCAAAGTCACTAATAGCGGAGAACAAACGAAGAGATTACTGTAGGGTACGAAACCACCTCAAAGTTATCCTTTTTGATCGATCTATTCAAGAGTCCGTAGTAAAATAACACGAAGCTATTATTTCCGTTCAATCTATCCTAGAGTTCGTACTAGAATAACACCTTAAGACACAAATCAACCAAAACCCTAATGTCACCTAGATACTCCAATGTCACCTCAAGTATCCGTGGGTATGATTATACGATATGCATCACACAATCTCAGATTCATCTATTCAACCAACACAAAGAACTTCAAAGAGTGCCCCAAAGTTTCTACCGGAGAATCAAGACGAAAACGTGTGCCAACCCCCATGCATAAGTTCACGAGGTCACGGAACTCGCAAGTTGATCACCAAAACATACGTCAAGTGGATCACGTGAATATCCCATTGTCACCACAGATAAGCACATGCAAGACATACATCAAGTGTTCTCAAATCCATAAAGACTCAATCCGATAAGATAACTTCAAAGGGAAAACTCAATCCATTACAAGAGAGTAGAGGGGGAGAAACATCATAAGATCCAACTATAATAGCAAAGCTCGTGATACATCAAGATCGTGCTGAATCAAAAACACGAGAGAGAGAGAGAGAGAGATCAAACACATAGCTACTGGTACATACCCTCAGCCCCGAGGGTGAACTACTCCCTCCTCGTCATGGAGAGCGTCAGGATGATGAAGATGGCCACCGGAGAGGGATTCCCCCCTCCGGCAGGGTGCCGAAACAGGTCTAGATTGGTTTTTGGTGGCTACAGAGGCTTGTGGCGGCGGAACTCCCGATCTAGGTTATGTTTCGGGGGTTTCTGTATTTGTAGGAATTTTTGGCATCAGGAATAAGTCAGTGGGGTCCTCGAGTCGTCCACGAGATAGGGCGGCGCGCCCGGGGGGGGGGGGGTTAGGGCGCTCCCCCACCCTCGTGGATGGCCCGGGACTCTTCTGGCCCAACTCTTTTACTCCTGGGGCTTCTTTTGGTCCATAAAAAATCATCAAAAATGTCATGTCAATTGGACTCCGTTTGGTATTCCTTTTCTATAAAACTCAAAAACAAGGAAAAAACAAAAACTGGCACTGGGCTCTAGGTTAATAGGTTAGTCCCAAAAATCATATAAAATAGCATATAAATGCATATAAAACGTCCTAGATGGATAATATAATAGCATGGAACAATAAAAAATTATAGATATGTTGGAGACGTATCAAGCATCCCAACCTTAATTCCTGCTCGTCCTCGAGTAGGTAAATGATAAAAATAGAATTTTTGATGTGGAATGCTACCTAACATATTCATCAACTAATCTTCTTTATTGTGACATGAATATTCAGATCCCAAAGATTCAAGCCAAAAGTTTAATATTGACATAAAAACAATAAAAATTCAAGCATACTAACCAAGCAATTATGTCCTCTCAAAATAACATAGCCAAAGAAAGCTCATCCCTACAAAATCATATAGTTTGGCCATGCTTCATTTTTGTCACACAAAATGCTCCCATCATGCACAAACCCGATAACAAGCCAAGCAATTGTTTCATACTTTAGTATTCTCATTTTTTTCAACTTTCACGCAATACATGAGCGCGAACCATGGACATAGAACTATGGGTGGAATAGAATATGATGATGGAGATTGTGTGGAGAAGACAAAAAAGGAGAAAGTCTCACATTGACGCGGCTAATCAACGGGCTATGGAGATGCCCATCAATTGATGTCAATGCGAGGAGTAGGGATTGCCATGCAACGGATGCACTAGAGCTATAAATGTATGAAAGCTCAACAAAAGGAACTAAGTGGGTGTGCATCGAACTTGCTTGCTCACGAAGACCTAGGGCATTTGAGGAAGCCCATTGTTGGAATATACAAGCCAAGTTCTATAATGAAAAATTCCCACTACTATATGAAAGTGACAAAATAAGAGACTCTCTATCATGAAGATCATGGTGCTACTTTGAAGCACAAGTGTGGTAAAAGGATAATAGCATTGCCCCTTCTCTCTTTTTCTCTCTTTTTTTGGGCCTTCTCTTTTTTTGCCTTTCTCTTTTTTTGCCTTTCTCTTTTTTTGGCCTTCTTTTTTTGCCTTTCTCTCTTTTTTTATTTCCTCACACAGGACAATGCTCTAATAATGATGATCATCACACTTCTATTTATTTACAACTCAAAAATTACAACTCGATACTAGAACAAAATATGACTCTATATGAATGCCTCCGACGGTGTACCGGGATGTGCAATGAATCAAGAGTGACATCTATGCAAAATTATGAATGGTGGCTTTGCCATAAATACGATGTCAACTACATGATCACGCAAAGCAATATGACAATGGTGGAGCGTGTCATAATAAACGGAACGGTGGAAAGTTGCATGGCAATATATCTCGGAATGGCTATGGAAATGCCATAATAGGTATGTATGGTGGCTGTTTTGAGGAAGATATAAGGAGGTTTATGTGTGAAAGAGCATATCATATCACGGGGTTTGGATGCACCAGCGAAGTTTGCACCAACTCTCGAGGTGAGAAAGGGCAATTCACGGTACCGAAGAGGCTAGCAATGATGGAAGGGTGAGGGTGCGTATAATCCATGGCTCAACATTAGTCATAAAGAACTCACATACTTATTGAAAAAATCTACAAGTCATCAAAACCAAGCACTACGTGCATGCTCCTAGGGGGATAGATTGGTAGGAAAAGACCATCGCTCGTCCCCGATCGCCACTCATAAGGAAGGCAATCAAAGAAACACCCCATGCTTCAAATTTGTCACACAACGGCTACCATACGTGCATGCTACGGGACTTGCAAACCTCGGCACAAGTATTTCTCAGTTTCAAAATTACTCAACTAGCACGACTCTAATATCACCATCTTTATATCTCAAAACAATTATCAAGTATCAAACTTCTCATAGTATTCAATGCACTCTATATGAAAGTTTTTATCATACCCATCTTGAATGCCCATCATAGTAGGACTAATTTTGTAACCAAAGCAAATTAGCATGATGTTCTAAAGACTCTCAAAATAATATAAGTGAAGCATGAGAGTTCAACAATTTCTTCAAAATAAAACCACCGCCGTGCTCTAAAAGGATATAAGTGACGCACGAGAGCAAATGACAAACTACTCCGAAAGATATAACTGAAGATAAATGAGTAGTCGAATAATTATGTAACTATGTGAAGACTCTCTAAGATTTAAGAATTTCAGATCTTGGTATTTTATTCAAACAGCAATCAAAACAAAATAAAATAAAATGACGCTCCAAGTAAAACTCATATCATGTGGTGAATAAAAATATAGCTCCAAGTAAGGTTACCGATGAACGAAGAAGAAAGAGGGGATGCCATCCGGGGAAACCCCAAGCTTTGGCTCTTGGTTGTCCTTGAGTATTAACTTGGGGTGCCTTGGGCATCCCCAAGCTTAGGCTCTTGCCACTCCTTATTCCATAGTCCATCGAAGCTTTACCCCAAACTTGAAAACTTCACAACACAAAACTTAACAGAAAACTCGTAAGCTCCGTTAGTATAAAAAAATAAATCACCACTTAGGTACTATTGTGAACTCATTATAAATTCATATTGGTGTAATATCTACTGTATTACAGCTTCTCTATGGTTCATACACTCTGATACTACTCATAGATTCATCAAAAAAAGCAAACAACACAATGAAAACAGAATCTGTCAAAAACAGAACAGTCTGTAGTAATCTATAACTCTCGAATACTTCTGTAACTCCAAAAATCCTGAGAAATTACGAAGTCCTAGGAAATTTGTATATTGATATACTGCATTTGGAATTGGTATTTTATCGCTCCCTGGTAAAAAATGAAAACTATTTTCGTGAGCGCATACTTTCTGTTTTTATCAACACGATCAAACAACAATCACCCAAGAAGATCCTAAAGGCTTTACTTGGCACAAACACTAACAAAACACATAAAAAACACAATCATAACAGAGGCTAGATAAATTATTTATTACTAAACAGGAACAAAAAGCACAGGACAAAAATAAAATTGGGTTGCCTCCCAACAAGCGCTATCGTTTAACGCCCCTAGCTAGGCATGATGATTTCGATGATGCTCACATAAAATATAAGAATTGAAACATAAAGAGAGCATCATGAAGAATATGACTAGCACATTTAAGTCTAACCCACTTCCTATGCATAGGGATTCTGTGAGCAAACAACTTATGGGAACAAGAATCAGCTAGCATAGGAAAGCAAAACAAGCATAGCTTCAAGATTTTAAGCACATAGAGAGGAAACTTGATATTATTGCAATTTATACAAGCATATATTCCTCCCTCATAATAATTTTCAGTAGCATCATGAATGAATTCAACAATATAACCATTACATAAAGCACTGTTTTCATGATCTACAAGCATAGAATTTTTATTACTCTCCACATAAGCAAATTTCTTCTCATGAATAGTAGTGGGAGCAAACTCAATAAAATAACTATCATGTGAGGCATAATCCAATTGAAAGTTAAAATCTTGATGACAAGTTTCATGGATATCATTATTCTTTATAGCATACATGTCATCACAATAATCATCATAGATAACAACTTTGTTCTCATAATCAATTGGAACCTCTTCCGAAATAGTGGAATCATTACTAAATAAAGTCATGACCTCTCCAAATCCACTTTCATAATTGTCACAATAAGATTCAACACCCTCCAAGATAGTGGGATCATTACTTCCTAAAGTTGACACTCTTCCAAACCCACTTTCATCAATATAATCATCATAAATAGGAGGCATGCTATCATCATAATAAATTTGCATATCAAAACTTGGGGGACTAAAAATATCATCTTCATCAAACATAGCATCCCCAAGCTTGTGGCTTTGCATATCATTAGCATCATGTATATTAAAATAATTCATACTAACAACATTGCAATCATGCTCATCATCAAAAGATTTAGTGCCAAACATTTTAATACATTCTTCTTCTAACACTTTGGCACAATTATCGGAATCCTTATTTTCACGAAAGACATTAAAAAGATGAAGCCTATGAGGCAACATTAATTCCATTTTTTGTAGTTTTCTTTTATAGACTAAACTAGTGATAAAACAAGAAACTAAAAGATTCGATTGCAAGATCTAAAGATATACCTTCAAGTGCTAACCTCCCCGGCAACAGCGCCAGAAAAGAGCTTGGTGTCAACCTTCTTCTTGTAAATGTTGTTGGGCCTCCAAGTGCAAAGGTTTGTAGGACAGTAGCAAATTTCCCTCAAGTGGATGACCTAAGGTTTATCAATCTGTGGGAGGCGTAGGATGAAGATGGTCTCTCTCAAACAACCCTGCAACCAAATAGCAAAGAGTCTCTTGTGTCCCCAACACACACAATACAATGGTAAATTGTATAGGTGCACTAGTTCGGCGAAGAGATAATGATACAAGTGCAATATGGATGGTAGATATAGGTTTTTGTAATCTGAAAATATAAAAACAGCAAGGTAACTAATGATAAAAGTGAGCGAAAACGATATTGCAATGCGTTGAAACAAGGCCTAGGGTTCATACTTTCACTAGTGCAAGTTCTCTCAACAATAATAACATAATTGGATCATATAACTATCCCTCAACATGAAACAAATAGTCACTCCAAAGTCACTAATAGCGGAGAACAAACGAAGAGATTATTGTAGGGTACGAAACCACCTCAAAGTTATCCTTTCTGATCGATCTATTCAAGAGTCCGTAGTAAAATAACACGAAGCTATTCTTTCCGTTCAAGCTATCCTAGAGTTCATACTAGAATAACACCTTAAGACACAAATCAACCAAAACCCTAATGTCACCTAGATACTACAATGTCACCTCAAGTATCCGTGGGTATGATTATACGATATGCATCACACAATCTCAGATTCATCTATTCAACCAACACAAAGAACTTTAAAGAGTGCCCCAAAGTTTCTACCTGAGAGTCAAGACGAAAACGTGTGCCAACCCCTATGCATAAGTTCACGACGTCACGGAACTCGCAAGTTGATCACCAAAACATACATCAAGTGGATCACGTGAATATCTCATTGTCACCACAGATAAGCACATGCAAGACATACATCAAGTGTTCTCAAATCCTTAAAGACTCAATCCGATAAGATAACTTCAAAGGGAAAACTCAATCCATTACAAGAGAGTGGAGGGGGAGAAACATCATAAGATCCAACTATAATAGCAAAGCTCACATACATCAAGATCGTGCCGAATGAAGAACACGAGAGAGAGAGAGAGAGATCAAACACATAGCTACTGGTACATACCCTCAACCCCGAGGGTGAACTACTCCCTCCTCGTCATGGAGAGTGCCGGGATGATGAAGATGGACACCGGAGAGGGATTCCCCCCTCTGGCAGGGTGCCGGAACGGGTCTAGATTGGTTTTTGGTGGCTACAGAGGCTTGCGGCGGCGCAACTTCCAATCTAGGTTATGTTTTGGGGGTTTCTGTATTTATAGGATTTTTTGTCGTCGGGAACAAGTCAGGGGGTCCCCGAGTCGTCCACAAGATAGGGCGGCGCGCCCGGGGGTAGGGCGCGCCCTCCACCCTCCTGGACGGCCCGGGACTCTTCTGGCACAACTCTTTTACTCTTGGGGCTTCTTTTGGTCCACAAAAAATTGTCAAAAGTTTACACGTCAATTGGACTCCGTTTGGTATTCCTTTTCTGTAAAACTCAAAAATGAGGAAAAAACAGAAACATGCACTGGGCTCTAGGTTAATAGGTTAGTCCCAAAAATCATATAATATAGCATATAAATGCATACAAAACATCCTAGATGGATAATATAATTGAAGGAAATATGCCCTAGAGGCAATAATAAAGTTATTATTTATTTCCTTATATCATGATAATTGTTTATTATTCATGCTAGAATTGTATTAACCGGAAACATAATACATGTGTGAATACATAGACAAACAGAGTGTCACTTGTATGCCTCTACTTGACTAGCTAGTTAATCAAAGATGGTTATGTTTCCTAACCATGAACAAAGAGCTGTTATTTGATTAACGGGATCACATCATTAGGTGAATGATCTGATTGACATGACCCATTCCATTAGCTTAGCACCCGATCGTTTAGTATGTTGCTATTGCTTTCTTCATGACTTATACATGTTCCTATGACTATGAGATTATGCAACTCCCGTTTGCCGGAGGAACACTTTGTGTGCTACCAAACGTCACAACGTAAATGGGTGATTATAAAGGTGCTCTACAGGTGTCTCCAAAGGTACATGTTGGGTTGGCGTATTTCGAGATTAGGATTTGTCACTCTGATTGTCGGAGAGGTATCTCTGGGCCCTCTCGGTAATGCACATCACATAAGCCTTGCAAGCATTGCAACTAATGAGTTAGTTACGAAATGATGTATTACGGAACGAGTAAAGAGACTTGCCGGTAACGAGATTGAACTAGGTATTGAGATACCGACGATCGAATCTCGGGCAAGTAACATACCGATGACAAAGGGAACAACGTATGTTGTTATGCGGTCTGACCGATAAAGATCTTCGTAGAATATGTAGGAGCCAATATGGGCATCTAGGTCCTGCTATTGGTTATTGATCGGAGACGTGTCTCGGTCATGTCTACATTGTTCTCGAACCGTAGGGTCCGCACGCTTAACGTTACGATGACAGTTTCATTATGAGTTTATACATTTTGATGTACCGAAGTTTGTTCGGAGTCCCGGATGTGATCATGGACATGACGAGGAGTCTCGAAATGGTCGAGACATAAAGATCGATATATTGGAAGCCTATATTTGGATATCGGAATCGTTCCGGGTGAAATCGGGATTTTACCGGAGTACCGGGGGGGGGGGTTACCGGAACCCCCCGGGGGGTTATTGGGCCTACATGGGCCTTAAGGGAGAAGACGAAAGGAGGCAAGAGGTGGCCGCGCGCCCCTCCCCTTCCTAGTCCGAATAGGACAAGGGAAGGGGGGCGGGGCCCGCCTTTCCTTTCCCTCTTCCTTCTCTTTCCCCTTCTCCTTATCCAACTAGGAAAGAAGGGAGTCCTACTCCCAGTGGGAGTAGGACTCCCCCTTGGCGCGCCCCTCCTTGGCCGGCCGCCCCCTCCCCTTGGCTCCTTTATATACGGGGGCAGGGGGGCACCCTAGAACACACAAGTTGATCTTCCTGATCGTTCCTTAGCCGTGTGCTGTGCCCCCCTCCACGATATTACACCTCAGTCATATTGTAGCAGTGCTTAGGCGAAGCCCTGCGACGGTTGAACATCAAGATCGTCACCACGCCGTCGTGCTGACGGAACTCATCCCCGAAGCTTTGCTGGATCGGAGCCCGGGGATCGTCATCGAGCTGAACGTGTGCCAAGAACTCGGAGGTGCCGGAGTAACGGTGCTTGGATCGGTCGGACCATGAAGACGTACGACTACATCAACCACGTTGTGCTAACGCTTCCATTGCGATCTACAAGGGTACATAGATCACACTCTCCCCTCTCGTTGCTAAGCATCACCATGATCTTGCGTGTGCGTAGGAATCTTTTTTGAAATTACTACGTTCCCCATCAGTGGTATCAGAGCCTAGGTTTCATATGTTGATGTTATATGCACGAGTAGAACACAAGTGAGTTGTGGGCGATATAAGTCATACTGCTTACCAGCATGTCATAATTTGGTTCGGCGGTATTGTTGGATGAAGCGGCCCGGACCGACATTACGCGTACACTTACGCGAGACCGGTTCTCCCGACGTGCTTTGCACATAGGTGGCTTGCGGGTGACATTTTCTCCAACTTTAGTTGAACCGAGTGTGGCTACGCCCGGTCCTTGTGAAGGTTAAAACATCGCCAACTTGACAAACTATCGTTGTGGTTTTGATGCGTAGGTAAGATTGGTTCTTGCTTAAGCCCGTAGCAGCCACGTAAAACTTGCAACAACAAAGTAGAGGACGTCTAACTTGTTTTTGCAGGGCATGTTGTGATGTGATATGGTCAAGACATGATGCTAAATTTTATTGTATGAGATGATCATGTTTTGTAACCGAGTTATCGGCAACTGGCAGGAGCCATATGGTTGTCGCTTTATTGTATGCAATGCAATCGCGCTGTAATGCTTTACTTTATCACTAAGCGGTAGCGATAGTCGTGGAAGCATAAGATTGGCGAGACAACAACGATGCTACGATGGAGATCAAGGTGTCGCGCCAGTGACGATGGTGATCACGACGGTGCTTCGAAGATGGAGATCACAAGCACAAGATGATGATGGCCATATCATATCACTTATATTGATTGCATGTGATGTTTATCTTTTATGCATCTTATCTTGCTTTGATTGATGGTAGCATTATAAGATGATCTCTCACTAATTATCAAGAAGTGTTCTTCCTGAGTATGCATCGTTGCGAAAGTTCTTCATGCTGAGCCACCACATGATGATCGGGTGTGATAGGCTCTACGTTCAAATACAACGGGTGCAAAATAGTTGCACACGCGGAATACTCAGGTTATACTTGACGAGCCAAGCATATACAGATATGGCCTTAGAACACGGAGACCGAAAGGTCGAGCGTGAATCATATAGTAGATATGATCAACATAGTGATGTTCACCAATGAAACTACTCCATCTCACGTGATGATTGGACATGGTTTAGTTGATTTGGATCACATAATCACTTAGAGGATTAGAGGGATGTCTATCTAAGTGGGAGTTCTTTAAGTAAATTAATTGAATCTAAATTTATCATGAAACTTAGTACCTGATAGTATCTTGCTTGTTTATGCTTGATTGTAGATAGATGGCTCGTGCTGTTGTTCCGTTGAATTTTAATGCGTTCCTTGAGAAAGCAAAGTTGAAAGATGATGGTAGCAATTACACGGACTGGGTCCGTAACTTGAGGATTATCCTCATTGCTGCACAGAAGAATTACGTCCTGGAAGCAGCGCTGGGTGCCAGGCCTGCTGCTGGAGCAACACCAGATGTTATGAATGTCTGGCAGAGCAAAGCTAATGACTACTCGATAGTTCAGTGTGCCATGCTTTACGGCTTAGGATCGGGACTTCAACGACGTTTTGAACGTCATGGAGCATATGAGATGTTCCAGGAGTTGAAGTTAATATTTCAAGCAAATGCCCGGATTGAGAGATATGAAGTCTCCAATAAGTTCTATAGCTGCAAGATGGAGGAGAACAGTTCTGTCAGTGAGCATATACTCAAAATGTCTGGGTATAATAATCACTTGATTCAATTGGGAGTTAATCTTCCAGATGATTGCGTCATTGACAGAATTCTCCAATCGCTGCCACCAAGCTACAAGAGCTTCGTGATGAACTATAATATGCAAGGGATGAATAAGACTATTCCCGAGCTCTTCGCAATGCTGAAAGTTGCGGAGGTAGAAATCAAGAAGGAGCATCAAGTGTTGATGGTCAACAAGACCACTAGTTTCAAGAAAAGGGGCAAAGGGAAGAAGAAGGGGAACTTCAAAAAGAACAGCAAGCAAGTTGCTACTCAAGAGAAGAAACCCAAACCTGGACCTAAGCCTGAAACTGAGTGCTTCTACTGCAAGCAGACTGGTCACTGGAAGCGGAACTGCCCCAAGTATTTGGCGGATAAGAAGGATGGCAAGGTGAACAAAGGTATATGTGATATACATGTTATTGATGTGTACCTTACTAATGCTCGCAGTAGCACCTGGGTATTACATACTGGTTCTGTTGCTAATATTTGCAACTCGAAACAGGGACTACGGATTAAGCAAAGATTGGCTAAGGATGAGGTGACGATGCGCGTGGGAAACGGTTCCAAAGTCGATGTGATCGCAGTCGGCACGCTACCTCTACATCTACCTTCGGGATTAATATTAGACCTAAATAATTGTTATTTGGTGCCAGCGTTAAGCATGAACATTATATCTGGATCTTGTTTGATGCGAGACGGTTATTCATTTAAATCTGAGAATAATGGTTGTTCTATTTATATGAGTAATATCTTTTATGGTCATGCACCCTTAAAGAGTGGTCTATTTCTATTGAATCTCGATAGTAGTGACACACATATTCATAGTGTTGAAGCCAAAAGATGCAGAGTTGATAATGATAGTGCAACTTATTTGTGGCACTGCCGTTTAGGTCATATCGGTGTAAAGCGCATGAAGAAACTCCATACTGATGGACTTTTAGAACCACTTGATTATGAATCACTTGGTACTTGCGAACCGTGCCTCATGGGCAAGATGACCAAAACACCGTTCTTCGGTACTATGGAGAGAGCAACAGATTTGTTGGAAATCATACATACAGATGTATGTGGTCCGATGAATATTGAGGCTCGTGGCGGATATCGTTATTTTCTCACCTTCACAGATGACTTAAGCAGATATGGGTATATCTACTTAATGAAACATAAGTCTGAAACGTTTGAAAAGTTCAAAGAATTTCAGAGTGAAGTTGAAAATCATCGTAACAAGAAAATAAAGTTTCTATGATCCGATCGTGGAGGAGAATATTTGAGTTACGAGTTTGGTGTACATTTGAAACAATGCGGAATAGTTTCACAACTCACGCCACCCGGAACACCACAGCGTAATGGTGTGTCCGAACGTCGTAATCGTACTTTACTAGATATGGTGTGATCTATGATGTCTCTTACTGATTTACCGCTATTGTTTTGGGGTAATGCTTTGGAGACGGACGCATTCACGTTAAATAGGGCACCATCAAAATCCGTTGAGACGGCGCCTTATGAACTATGGTTTGGCAAGAAACCAAAGTTGTTGTTTCTGAAAGTTTGGGGCTGTGATGCTTATGTGAAAAAGCTTCAACCTGATAAGCTTGAACCCAAATCGTAGAAGTGTGTCTTCATATAATATCCAAAGGAGACTATTGGATACACCTTCTATCACAGATCCGAAGGTAAGACTTTTGTTGCTAAGTTCGGAAACTTTCTGGAGAATGAGTTTCTCTCGAAAGAAGTGAGTGGGAGGAAAGTAGAACTTGACGAGGTATCTGTACCTGCTCCCTTATTGGAAAGTAGTGCATCACAGAAAACTGTTTCTGTGACACCTACACCAGTTAGTGAGGAAGCTAATGATGATGATCATGAAACTTCAGAACAAGATACTACTGAACCTCGTAGATCAACCAGAGTGAGATCCGCACCAGAGTGGTACGGTAATCCTGTTCTGCAAGTCATGCTACTAGATCATGATGAACCTACGAACTATGAAGAAGCGATGGTGAGCCCAGATTCCGCAAAATGGCTTGAAGCCATGAAATCTGAGATGGGATCCATGTATGAGAACAATGTATGGACTTTGGTTGACTTGCCCGATGATCGGCAAGCAATTGAGAATAAATGGATCTTCAAGAAGAAGACTGACGCTGACGGTAATATTACTGTCTACAAAGCTCGACTTGTCGCAAAAGGTTTTCTGCAAGTTCAAGGGATTGACTACGACGAGACCTTCTCACCCGTAGCGATGCTTAAGTCTGTCCGAATGATGTTAGCAATTGCCGCATTTTATGATTATGAAATTTGGCAGACGGATGTAAAAACTGCATTCCTGAATGGATTTCTGGAAGAAGAGTTGTATATGATGCAACCAGAAAGTTTTGTCGATCCAAAGGGAGCTAATAAAGTGTGCAAGCTCCAACGATCCATTTATGGACTGGTGCAAGCATCTCGGAGTTGGAATAAACGCTTTGATAGTGTGATCAAAGCATTTGGTTTTATACAGACTTTTGGAGAAGCCTGTGTTTACAAGAAAGTGAGTGGGAGCTCTGTAGCATTTCTGATATTATATGTGGATGACATATTACTAATTGGAAATGATATAGAATTTCTGGATAGCATAAAGGGATACTTGAATAAGAGTTTTTCAATGAAAGACCTCGGTGAAGCTGCTTACATATTAGGCATTAAGATCTATAGAGATAGATCAAGACGCTTAATTGGACTTTCACAAAGCACATACGTTGACAAAGTTTTGAAGAAGTTCAAAATGGATCAAGCAAAGAAAGGGTTCTTGCCTGTGTTACAAGGTGTGAAATTGAGTAAGACTCAATGCCCGACCACTTCAGAAGATAGAGAGAAAATGAAAGATGTTCCCTATGCTTCAGCCATAAGCTCTATCATGTATGCAATGCTGTGTACCAGACCTGATGTGTGCCTTGCTATAAGTCTAGCAGGAAGGTACCAAAGTGATCCAGGAGTGGATCACTGGACAGCGGTCAAGAACATCCTGAAATACCTGAAAAGGACTAAGGATATGTTTCTCGTATATGGAGGTCACAAAGAGCTCATCGTAAAAGGTTACGTTGATGCAAGCTTTGACACTGATCCGGACGATTCTAAATCGCAAACCGGACACGTGTTTACATTAAACGGTGGAGCTGTCAGTTGGTGTAGTTCTAAACAAAGCGTTGTAGCGGGATCTACATGTGAAGCGGAGTACATAGCTGCTTCGGAAGCAGCAAATGAAGGAGTCTGGATGAAGGAGTTCATATCCGATCTAGGTGTCATACCTAGTGCATCGGGTCCAATGAAAATCTTTTGTGACAATACTGGTGCAATTGCCTTGGCAGAGGAATCCAGATTTCACAAGAGAACCAAGCACATCAAGAGACGCTTCAATTCCATCCGGGATCTAGTCCAGGTGGGAGACATAGAGATTTGCAAGATACATACGGATCTGAATGTTGCAGACCCGTTGACTAAGCCTCTTCCACGAGCAAAACATGATCAGCACCAAGGCTCCATGGGTGTTAGAATCATTACTGTGAAATCTAGATTGTTGACTCTAGTGCAAGTGGGAGACTGAAGGAAATATGCCCTAGAGGCAATAATAAAGTTATTATTTATTTCCTTATATCATGATAAATGTTTATTATTCATGCTAGAATTGTATTAACCGGAAACATAATACATGTGTGAATACATAGACAAACAGAGTGTCACTAGTATGCCTCTACTTGACTAGCTAGTTAATCAAAGATGGTTATGTTTCCTAACCATGAACAAAGAGTTGTTATTTGATTAACGGGATCACATCATTAGGTGAATGATCTGATTGACATGACCCATTCCATTAGCTTAGCACCCGATCGTTTAGTATGTTGCTATTGCTTTCTTCATGACTTATACATGTTCCTATGACTATGAGATTAAGCAACTCCCGTTTGCCGGAGGAACACTTTGTCTGCTACCAAACATCACAACGTAAATGGGTGATTATAAAGGTGCTCTACAGGTGTCTCCAAAGGTACATGTTGGGTTGGCGTATTTCGAGATTAGGATTTGTCACTCTGATTGTTGGAGAGGTATCTCTAGGCCCTCTCGGTAATGCACATCACATAAGCCTTGCAAGCATTGCAACTAATGAGTTAGTTACGAAATGATGTATTACGGAACGAGTAAAGAGACTTGCCGGTAAAGAGATTGAACTAGGTATTGAGATACCGACGATCGAATCTCGGGCAAGTAACATACCGATGACAAAGGGAACAACGTATGTTGTTATGCGGTCTGACCGATAAAGATCTTCGTAGAATATGTAGGAGCCAATATGGGCATCTAGGTCCTGCTATTGGTTATTGACCGGAGACGTGTCTCGGTCATGTCTACATTGTTCTCGAAAGGGTCCGCACGCTTAACGTTACGATGACAGTTTCATTATGAGTTTATACATTTGATGTACCGAAGTTTTTTCGGAGTCCCGGATGTGATCATGGACATGACGAGGAGTCTCGAAATGGTCGAGACATAAAGATCGATATATTGGAAGCCTATATTTGGATATCGGAATCGTTCCGGGTGAAATCGGGATTTTACCGGAGTACCGGGGGGGTTACCGGAACCCCCCGGGGGGTTATTGGGCCTACATGGGCCTTAAGGGAGAAGACGAAAGGAGGCAAGAGGTGGCCGCGCGCCCCTCCCCTTCCTAGTCCGAATAGGACAAGGGAAGGGGGGCGGCGCCCCCCTTTCCTTTCCCTCTTCCACCTCTTTCCCCTTCTCCTTATCCAACTAGGAAAGAAGGGAGTCCTACTCCCAGTGGGAGTAGGACTCCCCCTTGGCGCGCCCCTCCTTGGCCGGCCGCCCCCTCCCCTTGGCTCCTTTATATATGGGGGCAGGGGGGGCACCCTAGAACACACAAGTTGATCTTCCTGATTGTTCCTTAGCCGTGTGCGGTGCCCCCCTCCACGATATTACACCTCGGTCATATTGTAGCAGTGCTTAGGCGAAGCCCTGCGACGGTTGAACATCAAGATCGTCACCACGCCGTCGTGCTGACGGAACTCATCCCCGAAGCTTTGCTAGATCGGAGCCCGGGGATCGTCATCGAGCTGAACGTGTGCCAAGAACTCGGAGGTGCCGGAGTAACGGTGCTTGGATCGGTCGGACCGTGAAGACGTACGACTACATCAACCACGTTGTGCTAACGCTTCCGTTGCGATCTACAAGGGTACGTAGATCACACTCTCCCCTCTCGTTGCTATGCATCACCATGATCTTGCGTGTGCGTAGGAATTTTTTTGAAATTACTACGTTCCCCATCAATAATAGCATGGAACAATAAAAAATTATAGGTACGTTGGAGATGTATCAGTATGAAATACCAATTTCAACTCTTAGAACATCTTATATGCTCTGTGGTGTTCAAAAACATTTTTGAAGTCCCGGTTCTAAGCCGTAAAGCATGGTGCACTAAACTATTAAGTAGTCATCATATCGAGCTTTGTCAAATGTTCATAACGTTTGCATTTGCTCCTGCAATAGTTATGTCACCTAGCGGTGCATCAAGGACATAATTCTTCTGTGCAGCAGCGAGGATAATCCTTAGATCATGGATCCAATCCGCATCATTGCTACTATCATCTTTCAACATAGTTTTCTCTAGGAACATATCATAAATAAAACGGGGAATCTATATGCGAGCAATTGATCTACAACATAGATATGCATTTACTACCAGGACTAAGTTCATGATAAATTTAAGTTCAATTAATCAAATTACTTAAGAACAACCACTTAGATAGATATCTCTATAATCATCTAAGTGATCACGTGATCCATATCAACTAAACCATGTCCAATCATCACGTGAGATGGAGTAGTTTTCAATGGTGAACATCACCACGTTGATCATATCTACTATATGATTCACGCTCGACCTTTCGGTCTCAGTGTTCCGAGGCCATATTGATGACCCACAAGTATAGGGGATCTATCGTAGTCCTTTCAATAAGTAAGAGTGTCGAACCCAACGAGGAGCAGAAGGAAATGATAAGCAGTTTTCAGTAAGGTATTATCTGCAAGGACTGAAATTATCGGTAACAGATAGTTTTGTGATAAGGTAATTTGTAACGGGTAACAAGTAATAAAAGTAAATAAGGTGCAGAAAGATGGCTCAATCCTTTTTGTAGAAAAGGACAAGTCCGGACAAACTCTTATATAAAGGAAAGCGCTCTCGAGGACACATGAGAATTATCGTCAAGCAAGTTTTCATCACGCTCATATGGTTCGCGTTCGGTACTTTGATAATTTGATATGTGGGTGGACCAGTGCTTGGGTACTGCCCTTCCTTGGACAAGCATCCCACTTATGATTAACCCCTATTGCAAGCATCCACAACTACAAAATAAGTACTAAGGTAAACCTAACCATATCATGAAACATATGGATCCAAATCAGCCCCTTACGAAGCAACTCATAAACTAGGGTTTAAGCTTCTGTCACTCTAGCAATCCATCATCTACTTATTACTCCCCAATGCCTGCTTGTCGTCCCAAACAATGGTGAAGTGTCATGTAGTCGACGTTCACATGACACCACTAGAGGAGAGACAACATACATCTCATCAAAATATCGAATGAATACCAAATTCACATGACTACTTATAGCAAGACTTCTCCCATGTCCTCAGGAACAAACGTAACTACTCACAAATCATATTCATGTTCATAATCAGAGGGGTATTAATATGCATAAAGGATCTGAACATATGATCTTCCACCAAATAAACTAACTAGCATCAACTACAAAGAGTAATTAACACTACTAGCAACCCACAGGTACCAATCCGAGGCTTTGGGACAAAGATTGGATTCAAGAGATGAACTAGGGTCTGAGATGAGATGGTGCTGGTGAAGATGTTGATGGATATTGACCCCCTCCTGATGATAGGATCGATGGTGATGAAGTTGGTGATGATTTTCCCCTCCCAGAGGGAAGTTTCCCCGGCAGAACAGCTCCGCCGGAGCCCTAGATTGGTTCCACCAAGGTTCTGCCTCGTGGCGGCGGAGTTTCTTCCCGTGAGCTAGCTTATAATTTTTTCCTCGACGAAAGACTCCATATAGCTAAAGATGGGCATCGGAGGGCTTCCAGGGGGGCCACGAGGCAGGGGACGCGCCCCCACCCTCGTGCACGGTGGGTGGCCCCCTCTGTCCCAATATTTTTTATATATTCTGAAACTTGCTCCCGTGAAGTTTCAGGACTTTTGGAGTTGTGCAAAATAGGTCTCTAATATTTGCTCCTTTTCCAACCAAGAATCCCAGTTGTCGGCATTCTCCCTTTTCATGTAAACCTTGTAAAATAAGAAAGAATAGGCATAACTATTGTGACATAATGTGTAATAACTGCCCATAATGCAATAAATATCGATATAAAAGCATGATGCAAAATGGACGTATCAACTCCCCCAAGCTTAGACCTCGCTTGTCCTCAAGTGAAAGCCGAAATCGAAAAATATGTCCACATGTTTAGAGATAGAGGTGTCGATAAAATAAAATACGGACATGAGGGCATCATGATCATTCTTAGAACAACAACATATACATATATTGTCATATGATCTCTTATGCTAAAGTAACAATTCAATCACAATTTCAAGTATGAATCGGAAACTTCATTGAGAACCAACAAACTATAATCTCAGTCATTGAAGCAATTGCATTTTATCATAACTTAGGAAAGAGTCAATATAAGAGCTTTTCAGCAAGCCCACATACTCAACTATCATTTAGTCTTTCACAATTGCTAAAACTCATGGGATATTTATGGTTATGAAGTTTTAATCGGACACAGAGAAAGATAGGGGCTTATAGTTTTGCCTCCCAACCTTTTACCTCAAGGGTAATATCAACAATAATAGTTCATGAAAACTCACATCCAATTAGCTATATATATCAGGATCTTTCCAACACATTGTGCTTGCCAAAGGATAAAATGTAAAAAGGAAAGGTGAAGATCACCGTGACTCTTTGCATGAAGTATAAGACAAGAATAAAAGATAGACCCTTCGCAGAGGGAAGCAGAGGTTGTCATGTGCTTTTATGGTTGGATGCACGAAGTCTTAATGTAAAAGAACGTCACTTTATATTGCCACTTGTGATATGGACCTTTATTATGCAATCTGTCGCTTTTATTTCTTCCACATCACAAGATCGTATAAAGCTTATTTTCTCCGCACTAATAAATCATACATATTTAGAGAGCCGTTTTTATTGCTTGCAACGATGACAACTTACTTGAAGGATCTTACTCAATTCATAGGTAGATATGGTGGACTCTCATGGCAAAACTAGGTTTAAGGATATTTGGAAGCACAAGTAGTATCTCTACTTGGTGCAAAGAATTTGGCTAGCATGAGGGGAAAGGTAGGCTCAACATGTTGGATGATCCATGACGATATAATTTATTTCGGATGTACGAAAGCATAACCCATTACGTTGTCTTCCTTGTCCAACATCAACTTTTTAGCATGTCATATTTGAATGAGTGCTCACAATCATAAAAGATGTCTAAGATAGTATATTTATATGTGAAAACCTCTCTTTCTTTATTACTTCCTATTAATTGCAACGATGACCAAAACTATGTTTGTCAACTCTCAACAACTTTTATTCATCGTACTCTTTATATGTGAAGTCATTACTCTCCATAAGATCAATATGATCTCTTTATTTCTTTTTATTCTTTCTCTTTTATTTTATTCTCTCAAGATCATAGCAAAATAATCAAGCCCTTGACTCAACACTAATCTTTATTATATATAACTCACGGACTCGATTACATAGAAGGATCATAAAGCAAAACTCAAAACTAGATCATACTAAAACTGTATTCTACTAGATCAAGATATTACCAAAAGAATCGAACTAAGAGAAACGGTAAAGGTAAAAGTGTGATGGTGATACGATACCGGGGCACTCCCCCAAGCTTGGCAGTTGCCAAGGGGAGTGCCCATACCCATGTGTTTATTTCTCCTTCTTCGGAGGTGGTGATGATGGAGTTGTTGATGGCGTGTGCTTCTTCCTTAATTTTCGCTTGAGGATAGAATTTTGCTCCCTTAGGTCACCTATCTCCTGCTCAAGGCTTAATACCTTTTTTCAAAGTTCTTGTTTGTTCTCCTGCAAGAGGCGAAAAGGGATAAACTCGATCTTAGGTTTCTTTGCTCTGGCAGGGAGGCTTGACTTTTTGAACTCCACATGCATGTCGCCAGGTTGAGGTAGTGGGACTTCATCTTCATCTAAGCTCGTCTCCTCCTTTCCCCTAGGCTCATAGTCTTCTTATTCCTCCGTGGTCCAACCACAATGCTCCAAGTCCCCATAGGCCTTATGATCTGCAAGGTAATCAGCCACATAGCTTTCTCCCTCCGAATCTTGGGATGACATATTGCTGTAATCTACAGCAGAAACAACTCAAAACAAAACAGAGGATGTTTGCATGGTACGGTGGTCAAACCTTAGGGAGATTATATAATGATTTTTTACCAACCAAAAGAAGTATCATGCAAGAAAACGGAGTCTAGAGAGCACACGGGGTACCCACGAGGCAGGGGTGCGCCCAGGGGGTAGGGCTTGCCCTCGACCCTCGTGGACACCTCGTGTCCTTTCCGGGCTACTTCTAATTTTCCTATTTTCTTAAACATTCAAAGCGGAGAAAAATTGTTGTTAGAACTGTTTTGGAGTCGGTTTACTTACCGTACCACACACCTCTTCCTTTTCGGAGGCTGAAACGTTCTCGAAGGTGTCCCTTATATACTCCTCCGGGGTTACAGTTTCAATAAGATTAGTTTCAACATTTGTAGGATTACCTGAGATATAATGTTTGATGCTTTGATCGTTCACCACCCTCAGATTTGTGCCTTCGAAGCTGTTGATTTTTATGGCACCGGAACGATAGACCTCCTCGATAACATAAGGACCTTCCCATTTACAGAGGAGTTTTCCTGCAAAAAATATTAAACGAGAGTTGTATAACAATACATAATCACCGACATTAAACTCACGTTTTTGTCTCCTTTTGTCATGCCATCTTTTAGCTTTTTCTTTAAACAGTTTGGCATTCTCATAGGCCTGGGTTCTCCACTCATCAAGTGAACTAATGTCAAATAGTCTCTTCTCACCAGCAAGTTTGAAGTCATAGTTGAGCTGTTTAATGTCCCAATATGCCTTATGTTCTAGTTCAAGAGGTAAATGACATGCTTTTCCATAAACCATTTTATATGGAGACATACCCATAGGATTTTTATATGCAGTTCTATAGGCCCATAATGCATCATCAAGTTTCTTTGACCAATTCTTTCTAGATCTATTAATAGTCATTTGCAAAATTAATTTAAGCTTTCTATTACTCAGTTATACTTGACCACTAGACTGTGGATGATATGGAGATGCAATTCTATGATTAACATCATACTTAGCAAGCATCTTACGAAAAGCACCATGAATAAAATGTGGACCACCATCAGTCATTAAGTATCTAGGGACTCTAAACCTCGGAAAAATAACTTCTTTAAGCATCTTAATAGATGTCTTATGTGATGTCTACTACGCAACCTTCTTCTTGTAGACGTTGTTGGGCCTGCAAGTGCACAGGTTTGTAGGACAGTAGCAAATTTCCCTCAAGTGGATGACCTAAGGTTTATCAATCCGTAGGAGGCGTAGGATGAAGATGGTCTCTCTCAAGCAACCCTGCAACCAAATAACAAAGAGTCTCTTGTGTCCCCAACACACCCAATACAATGGTAAATTGTATAGGTGCACTAGTTCGGCGAAGAGATGGTGATACAAGTGCAAAATAGATAGTAGATATAGGTTTTTGTAAACTGAAAATATAAAAACAGCAAGGTAGCGAGTGGTAAAAGTGAGCGTAAACGGTATTGTAATGATAGGAAACAAGGCCTAGGGTTCATACTTTCACTAGTGCAAGTTCTCTCAACAATAATAACATAGATAGATCATATAAGGAGCCCTCAACATGCAACAAAGAGTCACTCCGAAGCCACTAATAGCGGAGAACAAACGTAGAGATTATGGTAGGGTATGAAACCACCTCAAAGTTATTCTTTCAAATCAATCCGTTGGGCTATTCCTATAAGTGTCACAAACAACCCTAGAGTTTTTACTAGAATAACACCTTAAGATACAAATCAACCAAAACCCTAATGTCACCTAGATACTCCATTGTCACCTCAAGTCTCCGTGGGCATGATTATACGATATGCATCACACAATCTCAGATTTATCCAACCAACATAAAAGTACTTCAAATAGTGCCCCAAAGTTTCTACCGGAGAATCAAGAACGTGTGCCAACCCCTATGCATAGGTTCATGGCCGGAACCCGCAAGTTGGTCACCAAAACATACATCAAGTGGCACGTGATATCCCATTGTCACCACAGATAAGCACGGTAAGACATACATCAAGTGTTCATAAAAGACTCAATCCGATAAGATAACTTCAAAGGGGGAAACTCAATTCATCACAAGAGAGTAGAGGGGGAGAAGAAACATAAGATCCAACTACAATAGCAAAGCTCGGGATACATCAAGATCATGCCATAGATGGAACACGAGAGAGAACACGAGAGAGAGAGAGATCAAACACATAGCTACTGGTACATACCCTCAGCCCCGAGGGTGAACTACTCCCTCCTCGTCATGGATAGCGCCGGGATGATGAAGATGGCCACCGGAGATGGACCCCCCCTCCGGCAGGGTACCAGAAAGGGGTTCCGATTGGTTTTTCGTGGTTCTAGAGGCTTGCGGCGGCGGAACTCCCGATCTATCTTCTGTTTTGGAAGTTTTAGGGTACAACGGTATATATGGGTGAAGGGAGTACGTCGGTGGAGCTACGGGAGCCCCATGAGGCAGGGGGCGCGCCCAGGGGGAGGGCGCGCCCCCCACCCTCGTGAGCACCTCCCGTATCTTCTGACGTGGGGTCCAAGTCCATCAGGTGGGTTTCCTTCCAAAAATAACTTCTCCAGTTGATTTCGTTCCGTTTTTACTCCGTCTGATATTCCTTTTCCTCGAAACACTGAAATAGGCATAAAACAGCAAATCTGGGTTGGGCCTCCGGTTAATAGGTTAGTCCCAAAAATAATATAAAAGTGGAAAATAAAGCCCAATATTGCCTAAAATAGTAGATAATATAGCATGGAGCAATCAAAAATTATAGATACGTTGGAGACGTATCAAGCATCCCCAAGCTTAATTCCTACTCGTCCTTGAGTAGGTAAATGATAAAAAAGATCATTGTTGATGTGGAATGCTAGTTGGAATAATTTCATTGCAATTCTTCTTACTTGTGATATGAATATTCAGATCATATTGACATAAAAGTAATAATACTTCAAGCATACTAACAAAGCAATCATGTCTTCTCAAAATAACATGGCCAAAGAAAGTTATCCCTACAAAATCATATAGTCTGGCTATGCTCCATCTTCCCCACACAAAATATTTAAAGCATGCACAACCCCGATGACAAGCCAAGCAATTGTTTCATACTTTAACATTTTCAAAACTTTTTCAATCTTCACGCAATACATGAGCGTGAGCCATGGATATAACACTATATGTGGAATAGAATGGTGGTTGTGGAGAAGACAAAAAGAGGGAAGATAGTCTCACATCAACTAGGCATATCAACAGGCTATGAAGATGCCCATCAATAGATATCAATGTGAGAGAGTAGGGATTGCCATGCAACGGATGCACTAGAGCTATAAGTATGTGAAAGCTCAACAAAAGAAACTAAGTGGGTGTGCATCCAACTCGCTTGCTCAAGAAGACCTAGGGCATTTTGAGGAAGCCCATCATTGGAATATACAAGCCAAGTTCTATAATAAAGAATTCCCACTAGTATATGAAAGTGACAAAATGAGAGACTCTTTATCATGAAGATCATGGTGCTACTTTGAAGCACAAGTGTGGTAAAAGGATAGTAGCATTGTCCCTTCTCTCTTTTTCTCTCATTTTTTTTATTTTTTTTATTTTTTTTGTTTGGGCCTTTTCTCTCTTTTTTATGGCCTCTTTTTTTATCTTTTTTTATTTTTCGTCCGAAGTCTCATCCGACTTGTGGGGGAATCATAGTCTCCATCATCCTTTCCTCACTTGGGACAATGCTCTAATAATGATGATCATCACACTTTTATTTTTCTTACAACTCAACAATTACAACTCAATACTTAGAACAAAATATGACTCTATATGAATGCCTCCGGCGGTGTACCAGGATATGCAATGACTCATGAGTGACATGTATGAAAGAATTATGAACGGTGGCTTTGCCATAAATACGATGTCAACTACATGATCATGCTAGCAATATGACAATGATGGAGCGTGTCATAATAAATGAAACGGTGGAAAGTTGCATGGCAATATATCTCGGAATGGCTATGGAAATGCCATAATAGGTAGGTATGGTGGCTGTTTTGAGGAAGGTATATGGTGGGTGTATGATACCGGCAAAAGTTGCGCAATACTGGAGAGGCTAGCAATAGTGGAAGGATGGGAAAAAGTGCGTATAATCCATGGACTCAACATTAGTCATAAAGAACTCATATACTTATTGCAAAAATCTACAAGTTATCAAAGCAAAGTATTACGTGCATGCTCCTAGGGGGATAGATTGGTAGGAAAAAACCATCGCTCGTCCCCGATCGCCACTCATAAGGAAGACAATCAATAAATAAATCATGCTCCGAGTTCATCACATAACGGTTCACCATACGTGCATGCTACGGGAATCACAAACTTGAACACAAGTATTCTTTAAATTCACAACTACTCAACTAGCATGACTCTAATATTATCACCTCCATATCTCAAAACAATTATCGAGCATCAAACTTATCTTAGTATTCAACGCACTCAAAAGAAAGTTTCACATATCTTGAATACCAAGTATATTAACATTAAGCGAATTACCATGCTATTAATGACTCTCAAAATAATCTATGTGAAACATGAGAGTTCATCTATTTCTTAAAAATAAAACTACCACCATGCTCTAAAAGGTATAAGTGAAGCACTAGAGAAAACAACAAACTACTCCAAAAGATATAAGTGAAGATCAATGAGTAGTAGACTAATTATGTAACTATGTGAAGACTCTCCCATTTAATAATTTCAGATCTTGGTACTGTATCCAAACAGAAAGAAAAACAAAATAAAACGACATGACGCTCCAAGCAAAACACATATCATGTGGTGAATAAAAATATAGCTCCAAGTAAAGTTACCGATGAACGAAGACGAAAGAGGGGATGCCTTCCGGGGCATCCCCAAGCTTAGGCTCTTGGTTGTCCTTGAATATTACCTTGGGGTGCCTTGGGCATCTCCCCAAGCTTAGGCTCTTGCCACTCCTTATTCCATAGTCCATCGAATCTTTACCCAAAACTTGAAAACTTCACAACACAAAACTTAACAGAAAACTCGTGAGCTCCGTTAGTATAAGAAAGTAAATCACCACTTCAAGGTACTGTAATGGACTCATTCTTAATTTATATTGGTGTTAAACCTACTGTATTCCAACTTATCTATGGTTCATACCCTCCGATACTACTCATAGATTCATCAAAATAAGCAAACAACACACGAAAAACAGAATCTGTCAAAAACAGAACAATCTGTAGTAATCTGGATCAAACGTATACTTCTGGAACTCATAAAATTCTCAAATAAATTGCTTGACCTTAGGAATTTATCTATTAATCATCTTAAAAAATAATTAACTAAATAGCACTCTCCAAATAAAAATGGCAGCAGTTCTTGTGAGCGCTAAAGTTTCTGTTTTTTTACAGCATGATCAACAAGACTTTACCCAAGTCTTCCCAAAGGTTCTACTTGGCACAAACACTAATTAAAACATAAAAACACATCTAAACAGAGTATAGATGAATTATTTATTACTAAACAGGAGCAAAAGGCAAGGAACAAAAATAAAGTTGGGTTGCCTCCCAACAAGCGCTATCGTTTAACGCCCCTAGCTAGGCATGATGATTTCAACGATGCTCACATGAAAGATAAGAATTGTAATATAAAGAGAGCATCATAAAGAATATGACTAGCATATTTAAGTCTAACATACTTCCTATGCATAGGTATTTTGTGAGAAAACAACTTGTGGGGACAAGAATCAACTTGCATAGGAAGGTAAAACAAGCATAACTTCAAAATTTTAAGCACATAGAGAGGAAACTTGATATTATTGCAATTCCTACAAGCATATGTTCCTCCCTCATAATAATTTTCAGTAGCATCATGAATGAATTCAACAATATAACCAGCACCTAAAGCATTCTTTTCATGATCTACAAGCATATAAAATTTACTACTCTCCACATAAGCAAATTTCTTCTCAGTCGGAATAGTGGGAGTATCATAAGAGACTTGAATACTATAAATTGTTTCCACATTAAAACAGTAATGTTCAGAGAAGGGGTATTCATAATCATGACAAGTTTTATAAATATAATCATCACTACTTTTTATAGTATAAGTTTCATCACAATAATCATCATAAGTAGCAACTTTGTTCTCATCATAATCACTTTGCATATCAAAACATGGAAGGCTAAAAATATCATCATTATTAAACATAGAATCCCCAAGCTTGGGACAGACATTAATTGCAGCAAATATATTCTCAAATATGTCATCCTCATCAAACATAGCTTCCCCAAGCTTGGGCCTTTTCATATCATAAGCATAATCACTCTCATCATTAATAGCATGGATATCACCAATAGTATAGCAATTATTATATTCTTCCAAGCATGTGCCAAAAAGATTTTCAAGATCATAAGAAGTATCATTATCTTCCCAATCATAATCATCACAACAAGCAATAGGCATAACGAGATCATCATCAAGTGTATCATCTTCATTTTCATGAGGCACAGCAATAATAGGAGCAACTTTATTTGGGAGAGATACCTTTTTACCTCTCTTCCTTTTTCTTTTCTTCTTCTTTACCACATCGTGTGTGGGTTCAATCCTCTTTTTGGAGCTCCTTATTAATGAGATTGGTTGAATAGGAGACTCCTCCTCGTTGCCTGATTCATCATAAGAGATAATAGGAGGATATTGGGAAGTCTCTTCCCTTTCATTAGTATTCTCTTGATCTTCTATTTGTTTCCTTTTCTTTATGTAGTTGGCAATATAAGGATTTTCAATGCAATTCACCGCACAATACATATAAATATTCTCTAGATCAAAATCAATAACTCTATCAAGATTAAACTTTGGAATACCCTCAGTTATATGTTTCATTTCTTCATAACCCAAAAGAAGGCTAAGCTCTTTATGATGCTCAAGGGTAATCAAATTATCACAATGTTTGGACACGACTTGATCATGAAACAAATAGCATTGGAGCTTTAAATGACCATGTTCATCGCAAAGTTCACAAGTGGTATGAAAAATATTGAATCTATCAGCACATTCATCTAGCTCTTCTTGCAACAATTTAGTTTCTAAGTACTTATGCCTCTTGCAATATCTATCTTCCCTATTTGGTGTGTACTTGCAAACCCAGTCTACTCCACAAAAATTGACATGTTTATAGGAGGTATTTTCATCATAACTAGTGCAATCATCATTAGCATCATGGATATTCAAAGAATTTGTACTAACAACATTGCAAGCATGCTCATCATTCAAATATTTAGTGCCAAACATTTTATAGATTTCTTCTTCTAGCACTTGAGCACAATTATCCTTTCCATCATACTCACGAAAGATATTAAAAAGGTGAAGCGTATGAGACAAACTCAATTCCATTTTTTATAGTTTTCTTTTATAAACTAGACTAGTGATAAAACAAGAAACTAAAAGACTCGATTGCAAGATCTAAAGATATACCTTCACTTACCTAGCCTCCCCGGCAACGGCGCCAGAAAAGAGCTTGATGTCTACTACGCAACCTTCTTCTTGTAGACGTTATTGGGCCTGCAAGTGCACAGGTTTGTAGGACAGTAGCAAATTTCCCTCAAGTGGATGACCTAAGGTTTATCAATCCGTAGGAGGCGTAGGATGAAGATGGTCTCTCTCAAGCAACCCTGCAACCAAATAACAAAGAGTCTCTTGTGTCCCCAACACACCCAATACAATGGTAAATTGTATAGGTGCACTAGTTCGGCGAAGAGATGGTGATACAAGTGCAAAATAGATAGTAGATATAGGTTTTTGTAAACTGAAAATATAAAAACAGCAAGGTAGCGAGTGGTAAAAGTGAGCGTAAACGGTATTGCAATGATAGGAAACAAGGCCTAGGGTTCATACTTTCACTAGTGCAAGTTCTCTCAACAATAATAACATAGATAGATCATATAAGGAGCCCTCAACATGCAACAAAGAGTCACTCCGAAGCCATAATAGCGGAGAACAAACGTGGAGATTATGGTAGGGTACGAAACCACCTCAAAGTTATTCTTTCAAATCAATCCGTTGGGCTATTCCTATAAGTGTCACAAACAACCCTGGAGTTTTTACTAGAATAACACCTTAAGATACAAATCAACCAAAACCCTAATGTCACCTAGATACTCCATTGTCACCTAAAGTATCCGTGGGCATGATTATACGATATGCATCACACAATCTCAGATTTATCCAACCAACATAAAAGTACTTCAAATAGTGCCCCAAAGTTTCTACCGGAGAATCAAGAATGTGTGCCAACCCCTATGCATAGGTTCATGGGCGGAACCCGCAAGTTGGTCACCAAAACATACATCAAGTGGCACGTGATATCCCATTGTCACCACAGATAAGCACGGCAAGACATACATCAAGTGTTCATAAAAGACTCAATCCGATAAGATAACTTCAAAGGGGGAAACTCAATTCATCACAAGAGAGTAGAGGGGGAGAAGAAACATAAGATCCAACTACAATAGCAAAGCTCGGGATACATCAAGATCGTGCCATAGATGGAACACGAGAGAGAACACGAGAGAGAGAGAGAGATCAAACACATAGCTACTGGTACATACCCTCAGCTCCGAGGGTGAACTACTCCCTCCTTGTCATGGATAGCGTCGGGATGATGAAGATGGCCACCGGAGATGGATCCCCCCTCCGGCAGGGTACCGGAAAGGGGTTCCGATTGGTTTTTCGTGGTTCTGGAGGCTTGCGGCGGCGGAACTCCCGATCTATCTTCTGTTCTGGAAGTTTTAGGGTACGACGATATATATGGGTGAAAGGAGTACGTTGGTGGAGCTACGGGGGCCCCACGAGGCAGGGGGCGCGCCCAGGGGGGGAGGGCGCGCCCCCCACCCTCGTGAGCACCTCCCGTATCTTCTGACGTGGGGTCCAAGTCCATCAGGTGGGTTTCCTTCCAAAAATAACTTCTCTAGTTGATTTCGTTCCATTTTGACTCCGTCTGACATTCCTTTTCCTCGAAACATTGAAATAGGCATAAAACAGCAAATCTGGGCTGGGCCTCCGGTTAATAGGTTAGTCCCAAAAATAATATAAAAGTGGAAAATAAAGCCCAATATTGCCTAAAATAGTAGATAATATAGCATGGAGCAATCAAAAATTATAGATACGTTGGAGACGTATCATTATGATCAACACTACTAGTTGGAATAGCTTCTAACCACTTAGTAACGTAATCAACAGCAACTAAAATATGTGTATACCCATTAGAGGAAGGAAACATTCCCATATAATCAAAGCCCCAAACGTCAAATGGTTCAATAATGAGTGAATAATTCGTAGGCATTTCTTGACGTCTATTAATGATACCAATTCTTTGACATTCATCGAAGACAAGACAAACTTACGGGCATCCTTGAAGAGAGTAGGCCAATAAAAACTGGATTGCGATACCTTGTGTGCAGTTCTATATCCAGCATGGTGTCCTCCATAAGCCTCGGAGTGACACTTGCGTAAGATCTGTTCCTGTTCATGCTCAGGTACACAACGTCTAATAACACTATCTACTCCTTCTTTATAGAGGTGTGGGTCATCCCAGAAGTAATGTCTTAAATCATAGAAAAACTTTTCTTTGCTGGTAAGTGAAACTAGGTGGTATAAATTTAGCAACAATGTAATTGGCATAATCAGCATATCATGGAGTAGTACGAGAAGCATTTATGACAGCTAATTGTTCATCAGGAAAGCTATCATCTATAGGTAGTGGGTCATCAAGAACATTCCCTAACCTAGACAAGTTGTCTGCAATGGGGTTCTCAGCTCCCTTTCTATCAATAATATGCAAATCAAATTATTGTAGTAGGAGAACCCATCTAATAAGTCTAGGTTTAGCATCTTTCTTTTCCATAAGGTATTTAATATCAGCATGATCAGTGTGAACAGTTACATTAGAATCAACAATATAAGGTCTGAACTTATCACAAGCAAATACAACTGCTAAAAATTCTTTTTCAGTAGTAGCATAATTTCTCTAGGCACTGTCTAGAGTTTTACTAGCATATTGGATAACATTTAATTTCTTATCAACTCTTTGTCCTAGAACAGCACCTACAGCATAATCACTAGCATCACACATAATTTCAAAGGGTAAATTCCAATCAGGTGGCTGAACAATGGGTGCAGAAATCAAAGCTTTCTTAAGTATTTCAAATACTTCTACACAATCATCATCAAAGACAAAAGGAACATCTTTTTGTAAGAGATTAGTTAGAGGCTTGGAATTTTTTGAGAAGTCTTTAATGAACCTCCTATAAAAACCGGCATGACCAAGGAACCTTCTTATACCTTTAATGTCCTTAGGACACGACATCTTTTCAATAGCATCAACTTTAGCTTTATCAACTTCAATACCTCTTTCAGAAATTTTATGCCCCAAGACAATGCCTTCATTAACCATAAAGTGGCACTTCTCACAATTCAAGACAAGATTAGTTTCTTCACATCCTTGCAAAACTCGATCAAGGTTGCTTAAGCAATCATTAAAAGAAGTTCCATACACGGAGAAATCATCCATGAAAACCTCAACAATCTTCTCACAAAAGTCAGAGAATATAGTAGTCATACATCTTTGAAAGGTAGCAGGTGCATTGCATAAACCAAAAGGCATACATCTATAAGCAAAGGTACCAAAAGGGCAAGTAAAGGTGGTCTTTTCCTGATCCTCTTTCGACACAGGTATTTGAGAGAAACTAGAATAACCATCTAGAAAGCAAAAATGTGTATGTTTGGATAATCTTTCTAGCATTTGATCAATAAAAGGTAAAGGGTAATGATCCTTTTTAGTAGCTTTATTTAGTTTGCGGAAATGAATTACCATTCTATAACATGTAACAATTCTTTGTGGGATCAATTCATCTTTATCATTAGGAACAACAGTAATGCCTCCCTTCTTAGGGACACAATGGACAGGACTTACCCACTGACTATCAGCAACGGGATAAATTATACCTGCCTCCAGAAGCTTTTGTATTTCTTTTCTTACCACTTCTTTCATCTTAGGATTTAACCGTCGTTGGTGATCAATAACCGGTTTAGCGTCTTTCTCCAATTTTATTTTGTGCTGGCATAGAGTGGGACTAATGACCTTAAGATCATCCAGAGTATATCCAATAGCAGCACGATGCTTCTTTAAAGTTTTCAATAATTTCTCTTCTTCCCGCTCTAAAAGATTAGCACTAATAATAACAGGATATATCTTCTTTTCATCAAGATAATGATATTTAAGAGTATCAGGCAATGGTTTAAGCTCAAACACGGGATCACCCTTGGGTGGAGGAGGATCCCCTAGAATTTTGACAGGCAAGTTGTGTTTCAAAATAGGTCCTTGTTTAAAGAATACTTCATCTATTTCTCTTCTTTCATTCAAAAACATATCATTTTCATGGTCTAGCAAATATTGTTCTAAAGGATCACTAGGAGGCATGGCAATAGAAGCAAGACCAATAATTTCATCTTTACTAGGCAATTCTTTATCATGGGGTTGTCTATGAAATTTAGCAAAATTAAAATCATGAGACATATCCCCTAAACCAACAGAAACAATATCCTTTTTGCAGTCTATCTTAGCATTAACAGTATTCAAGAAGGGTCTACCAAATATAGTGGGACAAAAGTCAACCAAGAACAAGAAAATTAGCAGTATATTTAACTTTTTCGCACAAGACTTCAACAACTCTAACAATCCCAACCGGTGAAATAGTATCTCTATTGGCAAGCTTAATTGTAACATCAATACCTTCTAACTCAATAGGTGCAATATCATGCATAATTTTTTCATATAAAGAATGAGCTATTGCACTCGCACTAGCACCCATATCACATTAGCCATGATAGCAATGATCTCCTATTTTAACATAAATAACAGACATGCCTACAACAGGTCTATGTTTATTTTTAGTATCGGGTCTAGCAATTCTCACAGCTTCATCACAAAAGTAAATAACATGCCCATCAATATTGTCGGACAAGAGATCTTTAACCATAGCAATACTAGGTTTAACTTTAATTTGCTTAGAGGGTTCGGGTGTTCTAATGTTACTTTTGTTGACCACAGTTGAAGCTTTAGCATGATCCTTTATTCTAATAGGGAAGGGTGGTTTCTCAATATAAGCGTAGGAACAATAGGATCAACATTATAAGTGATAGTCTTTTCTTCAAGTTTAATAGGTTCAACTACTTTTACTTCAATGGGAGGATGATATTTAAGCCACTTATCCTTAGGGAGATAATCTTGAGTAGCAAAGGATTCATAGAAAGAAGCTACTATCTCAGAGTCAAGTCCATATTTAGTGCTAAATTCACGAAAAGCATCGGTATCCATAAAAGATTTAACAAACTCAAATTTAGGTGTTATACCTGACTCCGTACCTTCGTCGAGTTCCCAATCTTCAGAGTTGCATTTAATTCTTTCCAATAATTCCCATATTAATTCAATAGTCTTCATCATAAAAGATCCAGTACAAGAAGTATCGAGCATGGAGCGATTATTGAGAGAAAGCCGAGCATAAATTTTTTGAATAATAATTTCTCTTGAGAGCTCATGCTTGGGACATGAATATAACATTGACATAAGCCTCCCCCAAGCTTGAGCGAGGCTTTCTCCTTCGCGAGGCCAAAAATTATATATATAATCACGATCACGATGAACTAGATGCATAGGATAAAACTTTTGATGAAATTCCAATTTCAATCGGTTGTAGTTCCATGATCCAATATCATCACATAGCCTAAACCATGTCAATGCCTTTCCCTTCAAAGATAAAGGGAAGACCTTCTTCTTGATAACATCCTCGGGCATACCTGCAAGCTTAAATAATCCACAAATTTCATCCACATAGATTAGGTGCAAATCGGGATGCAATGTTCCATCTCCTGTAAAAAGATTAGCTAGCAGTTTCTTTATCATACCCGAAGGAATTTCAAAGTAAACATTTTCAGTAGGTTTAGTAAGTTGAGGAGCAACTCTTTGCTCTACTGGTCGGGGTGAAGATACCCCGAACAAGCCCCTCAAAGGATTACTTTTCATAGTAACAAGTGACAGTAAATTTCAGCACACTATATAAATTTTTCCTTACCAAATTCCACCTACCAAAGGCGCTTCACTCCCCGACAACGGTGTCAGAAAAGAGTCTTGATGACTCACAAGTATAGGGGATCTATTGTAGTCCTTTCGATAAGTAAGAGTGTCGAACCCAATGAGGAGTAGAAGGAAATGACAAGCGGTTTTTAGTAAGGTATTCTGTGCAAGCACTGAAATTATTGGTAACAGATAGTTTTGTGATAAGGTAATTTGTAATGGGTAACAAGTAACAAAAGTAAACAAGGTGCAGCAAGGTGGCCCAATCCTTTTTGTAGCAAAGGACAAGCCTGGACAAACTCTTATATAAAGGAAAGTGCTCCCGAGGACACATGGGAATTATCGTCAACCTAGTTTTCATCACGCTCATATGATTCGCGTTCGTTACTTTGATAATTTGATATGTGGGTGGACCGGTGCTTGGGTACTGCCCTTCCTTGGACAAGCATCACAATTATGATTAACCCCTCTTGCAAGCATCCGCAACTACAAAAGAAGTATTAAGGTAAACCTAACCATAGCATGAAACATATGGATCCAAATCAGCCCCTTATGAAGCAACGCATAAACTAGGGTTTAAGCTTCTATCACTCTAGGAACCCATCATCTACTTATTACTTCCCAATGCCTTCACCTAGGCCCAAATAATGGTGAAGTGTCATGTAGTTGACCTTCACATGACACCACTAGAGGAAAGACAACATGCATCTCATCAAAATATCGAACGAATACCAAATTCACATGACTACTTATAGCAAGACTTCTCCTATGTCCTCAAGAACAAACGTAACTACTCACAAATCATATTCATGTTCATAATCAGAGGGGTATTAATATGCATAAAGGATCTGAACATATGATCTTCCACCAAATAAACCAACTAGCATCAACTACAAGGAGTAATCAACACTACTAGCAACCCACAGGTACCAATCTGAGGTTTTGAGACAAAGATTGGATACAAGAGGTGAACTAGGGTTTGGGATGAGATGGTGCTGGTGAAGATGTTGATGGAGATTGACCCCCTCTCAATAAGAGGATCAATGGTAATGATTTCCCCCTCCCGGAGGGATGCTTCCCCGGCAGAACAGCTCCGCCGGAGCCCTAGATTGGTTCCGCCTTGTGGCGGCGGTGCTTCGTCCCGGAAGCTTGCTTATGATTTTTTCCAGGGCAAAAGACTTCATATAGCCAAAGATGGGCACCGGAGGCCTGCCAGGGATCCACGAGACAGGGGGCGCGCCCCTCACCCTCGTGGATGGTGGGTGGCCCCCCTCTGGTGCTTTCTTCACCCAATTTTTTTTATATATTCCAAAACTAACTTCCGTGGAGTTTAAGGACTTTTGGAGTTGTGCAGAATAGGTCTCTAATATTTGCTCATTTTCCAGCCCGGAATTCCAGCTGTCGGCATTCTCCCTCTTCGTGCAAACCTTGTAAAATAAGAGAGAATAGGCATAAGTATTGTGACATAATGTGTAATAACTGCCCATAATGCAATAAATATCGATATAGAAGCATGATGCAAAATGGACGTATCACCTGGCCGCCCCCGCAGGCCATGGACGCGAGGAGGGGAGAAGGCCCCTGCCGCCAGCCGCTGCGGGGGGCTTTGCCCCGACGGCGGCGGGGAAGGGGAGGAGGGGGAGGGCGAGCGGCAGGAGGTGGCGGCGCCATCAACGTCCATTTGTTCTAGCTAAATGTTTTTAAGAATCAATACATGTGTATCATGAATTGTCCGACTGCGACAAATGAACAAAGCACCTAATTGTGTATGAATCGAATACTTCATGACAATTTGAAAGCGGGCACTTTTGCGTGTCTAGCATACCAAATTAGTGAGAACTTTAAAGGGAAATATTCATATAAGCAAGTGGTAGTGGAGTGGAAACTGCAGGCAATAGTGAGTCTACAATTTGAGAAGCTCTAACACTTGGAGAACATGGAAGAGCTAGCCTTAAGATGGACCAGCTTCGTCCCAGCTAGGAATTCTTCCAGTTAAATAAGGAGTAGAACAAGTACATCCATATGTCGTGGATCAGTAGAAACACACACCCTAGTTAACTCACCCATTTGAATGTCTTGCAAATTCACCGGTAAATATACCAACATACATATATAGTTATGGTTCTTATGGAAATTGCTTTACCACAGACAACACAACGCATACATGCATGGAATGGAAAAGGGGGAAACATGGAACTTGGGGAAAACATAATAAATCAAACTACGAAACAATGTGAAGTTGGTGTTGGAGAGCTTCTTCTTGCCATCCTTCCTCCACTGGTGACACATGGCGTAGGTGTCCGCTCCTCCTTCCTGGAATCACCATTCAAAACAATGGTTTAGTAGGAGAAAAAAGATCAAGAAACTCAAGTAACAAGTCATGGATCTTTTGTTGAAGGAAAGTAACAGTGAAACTATATGTGCAGTAGCCATTAGGACGACTGACATGCGCACCGCAAGGCGGGGCTAATGCATAAGCACAACATGGCCTTGTTGAAGCCGAGAGACCATAGGTCGGCTGCTGTCGTGGAATTGTCACGGCAGATGTCCTAGTGTGAGGACTTAGTCGTGGAGCCATCGTGACGAGATTAGCTTAAAGGTGTTAATCAGGACAAAGGACATGAGGAATTTATACTGGTTCGGCCCCTTGCGGTGAAGGTAAAAGCCTAATCCAGTTGGAGGTGGTATTGCTAGGGTTTCGACGACCAGGGAGCGAATACGCTTAACCTGGCTCTCGATTTGTTGTTTCTTGCCCTAAGCCGCTGCCGGGTCGTCCCCTTATATACATGGGTTGACACCCTACGGCCTATAGAGTCCCGGCCGGCTCATACAACGTGTCCGGCTCGGCGACATATTTTACATATCTTACATTACAAGTCTATACATACATGGCGGTTTATACTTAGGAGCCTTAAGCCACCGCTGGGCTTGGGCCTCTTACAAGCCTAACTATGAACCGCCATTGGGCTTCATACATGTAAACCGCCCTTGTGGTTGACCCAGCCCCTCCTGGACGGGTCATATCTGGCAGCTATATGCCCAACATTAGGCCCCAGGTTGATTTGAACTTGTTCATGTCAATCTTCAACACTTAGGAAAAATCCTTCTACATCTGTTGTGAAAACCTTGTAACCCATAATGACGTCATCTCCAGGAATTTTGGAAACCCGCCATGACGTGACTTTAACGGATCTTTATCTTTAATGTCTTCCCGAAAATCGAGGCATCCAATTAGCTGGATAATCATCATTTGGCTTCCTCGTCTTTCATGCCTGCCTATTGCCCATTTCCTTATAAATAGGGTCAAACCACCTGATACGTCTACATCGTATCTATAATTTTTGATTGTTCCATGCCAATATTATACACATTCATATACTTTTGGCAACTTTTTATACTATTTTTTGGGACTAACATATTGATCCAGTGCCCAGTGCTAGTTCTTGTTTGTTGCTGTTTTTTGTTTCACAGTAAATCCATATCAAACAGAGTCCAAACAGGATAAAAACGACGAAGATTTTTTTTGGAATATATGTGATTTTTTGGAAGAAGAATCAATGCGAGACGATGCCCGAGGGGGCCACGAGGCAGGGGGCGCGCCCCAGGGGGTCAGGCGTGCCCTGGGCCCTCATGGCCACCCTGTAAGGCGGTTCATGCCCTTCTTTCGCCGCAAGAAAGCAAATATCCGGATAGAGATCGTGTTAAAATTTCAGCCCAATCGGAGTTACGGATCTCCGGGAATATAAGAAACGGTGAAAGAGCAGAATCGGAGAACGCAGAAACAGAGAGAGACAGAGAGACAGATCCAATCTCGGAGGGGCTCTCGCCCCTCCCATGCCATGGAGGCCATGGACCAGAGCGGAAACCCTTATCCCATCTATGGAGAAGGTCAAGGAATAAGAAGAAGGATGGGGGCTCTCTCCCCCTCGCTTCCGGTGGTGCCGGAACGCCGCCGGGGGCCATCATCATCACCGCGATCTTCACCAACACCACCGCCATCTTCACCAACATCTCAATCACCTTCCCCCATCTATCTACAGTGGTCCACTCTCCCAAAACCCGCTATACCCTCTACTTAAACATGGTGCTTTATGCTTCATATTATTATCCCATGATGTGTTGCCATCCTATGATGTCTGAGTAGATTTTCGTTGTCCTATCGGTGGTTGATGAATTGCTATGATTGATTTAATTTGCTTGTGGTTATGTTGCTGTCCTTTGATGCCCATCATATGAGCTCGCGCGTGGATCACACCATAGGGTTATTTGTATGTTGATAGGACTATGTATTGGAGGGCAAGAGTGACAGAAACTTCAACCTAGCATAGAAATTGATGCATACGGGATTGAAGGGGGACCAATATATGTTAATGCTATGGTTGGGTTTTACCTTAATGAATGTTAGTAGTTGCGGATGCTTGCTAATAATTCCAATCATAAGTGCATAGAATTCCAAGTCAGGGATGACATGCTAGCAGTGGCCTCTCCCACATAAAACTTGCTATTGGTCTAGTAAAGTAGTCAATTGCTTAGGGGCAATTTCGCAACACCTACCACCACTTTTCCACACTCGCTATATTTACTTTATTGTTTCTTTATATAAGCAGCCCCTACTTTTTATTTATGTGCACTTTATATTCTTGCAAACCTATCCAAAAACACCTACAAAGTACTTCTAGTTTCATACTTGTTCTACGTAAAGCGAACGTTAAGCGTGCGTAGAGTTGTATCGGTGGTCGATAGAACTTGAGGGAATATTTGTTCTACCTTTAGCTCCTTGTTGGGTTCGACACTCTTACTTATCGAAAGAGGCTACAATTGATCCCCTATACTTATGGGTTATCAAGACCTTTTTCTGGCGCCGTTGCCGGGGAGTTATAGCGTGGGTTGAATATTCTCATGTGTGCTTCTTTGCTTTATCACTAAGTAGATTTTATTTGCCGTCCTTAGTTGTTCTCTATCTTTAGTTATGGATATGGAACACGAAATAGCAAAAAAAATTAGGTGTACCTGCTACTCATGGAGATGGGGAACCTCCTAAAACCGTCGATGTTGGTTATGTGAAAGAGATTATGTACTACTTTGATAATCCTGAGAAAACCCCATTCAATTATGTTATGGGAGACACGTTGGATCAACGTGAATACTTTAGGATTATCGCTTGACTAAGAAAGGGAAACTATTATGGGATCAAATTCATATGTTGCATTGGTATGCTCGGGAACTATGCTTGAGATATGACTATACTTGTTCCTCTAGGATGAAGGCTCCGCACCTTCCCTTTTCATGCAAATTTAATGATGATAAAACCTTGGCTTCTTATGCTAATGGTATATATGATTACTATGATGTGGAACAAATAGAAGAATTTTTTGCTTTTATAGGTGCTTATGAAATTGAATATTTGTTTAAAGAGTGTGAAAATTTTGGTGATTCAGTTTATAGACCTGAAAATTTAGCTATCCTTAAATATTGCTATGAGAATTATGAATACAATGCCAATATTGATGCATTTATTGAGAAAGTCTCCACTGTCCAAGAAGAGACTAATATTTTGCAGGAGTATATGGAAGAAGAAATTAATGACATTGTGAGCTCATTGGATGAAAAAGATGAGGAGGAGAACGAAGAACAAAAGGAGGAAGAGCGGATTGATCACCCGTGCCCACCTTCTAATGAGAGTAACTCTTCAACTCATACATTGTTTAATTTCCCTTCGTGCTTACCGAAGGATGATTGCTATGATGACTGTTATGATCCCGTTGATTCTCTTGAAATATACCTTTTTGATGATGTTTGCTATGCTTGTGGCCAAGACGCCAATATGAATTATGCTTATGGATATGAACTTGCTATAGTTACTTATGTTAAACATGAAATTGTTGTTATTGCACCCACGCATGATAGTCCTATTATCTTTTTGAATTCTCCCAACTACACTATATCGGAGAAGTTTACCCTTATTAAGGATTATATTGATGGGTTGCGTTTTACTATTACACATGATAATTTTGATAGATATAATATGCATGTGCTTGCTGCTCCTACTTGCAATTATAATGAGAGAGGAACTACATATCTGCCTCTTTATGTTTCCAACACGAAAAAATTGCAAGAAACTATTTGTACTATGCATTGGCCTTTACTTTGTGCATGAATTGTTCTTTTTTGACATGCCGATGCATAGGAAGAGAGTTATACTTTTTCATTACATTATATATGTTACCTTGTGCTCACTACTAAATTACAAATCATTGTTAATTAAAATTGGCTTTGATATACCTTGGGATCCGGGTGGATCCATTACTTGAGCACTATATGCCTAACTTAATGGCTTTAAAGAAAGCGCTGCCAGGGAGACAACCTAGAAGTTTTAGAGATTCATTTATTTCTGTTGTGTGCTTTTATAAAGTTTAAAAACAAAAAAATAAAGAGGGGAACCCAAAACTTTTTCAAAAAGGAAAGTGAAAGTGAGAGAGACAAGCATGGTTGAAGTGGGGGAGCTCCTTGAACTTTGTTCATGCTCACGGAAACTTTGTGAATCTTGATTACAGAAACTTTTCAACAAAAATAATTATCCCCTTGAACAATTCCATTGTATTATAAAAATAATGTGCCAAGGTTTGCCTTTAGGATGTTTTAGATTACTTGCTGGTTTGTGCGGTGCAGGACAAAAACTTTGGCTGTAGTGCGTGATTTTACATTTTTTTACTAGAATGTCAAACGGTTCTGAAACTTTTTGCACTGTCTTTCTATACAAATTTTTTATTTTTCCTAATTTTTTTAGAATTTTTGGAGTATGAGAAGTATGGTGAATGTTCAGATTACTACAGACTGTCATGTTGAAGACAGATTCTATTTTTGATGCATAGTTTGCTTGTTTTGATGAAACTATTGATTCCTATCAGTGGATTAAGCCATGGAAAAGTTAAATTACAGTAGATATAATGCAAAAACAAAATATTAATTGGTCTGCAACAGTACTTAGAGTAGTTATTTGCTTTATTATACTAACGGATCTTACCGAGCTTTCTGTTGAGTTTTGTGTGGATGAAGTGTTCGAAGATCGAGGATGTCTCGATGTGAGGAGAAGAAGGAGAGGCAAGAGCTCAAGCTTGGGGATTCCCAAGGCACCCCAAGTAAATATTCAAGGAGACTCAAGCGTCTAAGCTTGGGGATGCCCCGGAAGGCATCCCATCTTTCTTCAACAAGTATCGGTATGTTTTCGGATTCGTTTCGTTCATGCAATATGTGCAATATTGGAGCGTCTTTTGCATTTAGTTTTCACTTTTATTTCATGCACCATGATGGTATGAGATAGTCCTTGGTTGATTTATAGAATGCTCTTTGCACTTCACTTAAATCTTTTGAGTATGGCTTTATAGAATGCTTCATGAGCTTCGCTTATATCATTTGAAGTTTGGATTGCCTGTTTCTCTTCACATAGAAAACCGCCATTTGTAGATTGCTCTTTTGCTTCACTTATATTTGTTAGATCATGGGCATATCTTTTGTAGAAAGAATTAAACTCTCTTGCTTCACTTATATCTATTTAGAGAGATGACAGGAATTGGTCATTCACATGGTTAGTCATAAAATCCTACATAAAACTTGTAGATCACTGAATATGATATGTTTGATTCCTTGCAATAGTTTTGCGATATAAAGATGGTGATATTAGAGTCATGCTAGTGGGTAGTTGTGGATTGTAGAAATACTTGTGTTGAAGTTTGTGATTCCCGTAGCATGCACGTATGGTGAACCGTTATGTGATGAAGTCGAAGCATGCTTTATTTATTGATTGTCTTCCTTATGAGTGGCGGTTGGGGACGAGCGACGGTCTTTTCCTACCAATCTATCCCCCTATGAGCATGCGCGTAGTACTTTGTTTCGATGACTAATAGATTTTTGCAATAAGTATGTGAGGTCTTTATGACTAATGTTGAGTCCATGGATTATACGCACTCTCACCCTTCCATCATTGCTAGCCTCTTTGGTACCGTGCATTGCCCTTTCTCACCTCGAGAGTTGGTGCAAACTTCGCCGGTGCATCCAAACCCCGTGATACGATACACTCTATCACACATAAGCCTCCTTATATCTTCCTCAAAACAGCCACCATACCTACCTATCATGGCATTTCCATAGCCATTCCGAGATATATTGCCATGCAACTTCCATCATCATCATATACATGACTTGAGCATTCATTGTCATATTGCTTTTCATGATCGTAAGATAGCTAGCATGATGTTTTCATGGCTTGTCCGTTTTTTGATGCCATTGCTACGCTAGATCATTGCACATCCCGGTACACCGCCGGAGGCATTCATATGGAGTCATATTTTGTTCTAGTATCGATTTGTAATATTGAGTTGTAAGTAAATAAAAGTGTGATGATCATCATTATTAGAGCATTGTCCCATGTGAGGAAAGGATGATGGAAGCTATGATTCCCTCACAAGTTGGGATGAGTCTCCGGACTTTACAAAAAAATAAAAGAGGCCAAAGAAGCCCACCAAAAAAAGAGAGAGAAAAAAATGAGAGAAAAGAGAGAAGGGACAATGTTACTATCCTTTTACCACACTTGTGCTTCAGAATAGCATCATGTTCTTCATATAGAGAGTCTCTTGAGTTATCACTTTCATATACTAGTGGGAATTTTCATTACAGAAATTGGCTTGTATATTCCGATGATGGGCTTCCTCAAATGCCCGAGGTCTTCATGATCAAGCAAGTTGGATGCACACCCACTTAGTTTCCAATTTGAGCTTTCATACACTTATAGCTCTTAGTGCATCCATTGCATGGCAATCCTACTCCTCACATTGACATCAATTAATGGGCATCTCCATAGCCCGTTGATTAGCCGCGTCGATGTGAGACTTTCTCCCTTTTTGTCTTCCCCACACAACCTCCACCATCATATTCTATTCCACCAATAGTGTTATATCCATGGCTCACGCTCATGTATTGCGTGAAAGTTGAAAAGGTTTGAGAACATCAAAAGTATGAAACAATTGCTTGTCTTGTCATCGGGGTTGGGCATGATTTCAATATTTTGTGTGGTGAAGATGGAGCATAGCCAGACTATATGATTTTTTAGGGATAACTTTCTTTGGCCATGCTATTTTGAAAATACATGATTGCTTTATTACTATGCTTGAAGTATTATTATCTTAATGTCAAATGATAGACTATTGCTTTGAATCACTCGTGTCTTAATATTCATGCCATGATTAGATTACATGATCAAGATTATGCTAGGTAGCATTCCACATCAAAAATTATCTTCTTTATCATTTACCTACTCGAGGACGAGCAGGAATTAAGCTTGGGGATGCTGATATGTCTCCGTCGTATCTATAATTTTTGATTGTTCCATGCCAATATTATACACTTTCATATACTTTTGGCAACTTTTTATACTATTTTTTGGGACTAACATATTGATCCAGTGCCCAGTGCCAGTTCTTGTTTGTTGCATATTTTTTGTTTCGCAGTAAATCCATATCAAACAGAGTCCAAACGGGATAAAAACGATGGAGATTTTTTTGGAATATATGTGATTTTTTGGAAGAAGAATCAATGCGAGACGATGCCCGAGGGGGGCACGAGGCAGGGGGGCGTGCCCCAGGGGGTCAGGCGTGCCCTGGGCCCTCATGGACACCCTGTAAGGCGGTTCATGCCCTTCTTTCGCCGCACAAAAGCTAATATCCGGATAGAGACTGTGTTAAAATTTCAGCCCAATCGGAGTTACGGATCTCCGGGAATATAAGAAACGGTGAAAGGGCAGAATCGAAGAACGCAGAAATAGAGAGAGATGGAGAGACAGATCCAATCTCGGAGGGGCTCTCGCCCCTCCCATGCCATGGAGGCCATGGACCAGAGGGGAAACCCTTCTCCCATCTAGGGAGAAGGTCAAGGAAGAAGAAGGAGGAGGGGCTCTCTCCCCCTCGCTTCCGGTGGCGCCGGAACGCCGCCGGGGACCATCATCATCATCGCGATCTTCACCAACACCTTTGCCATCTTCACCAACATCTCCATCACCTTCCCCCATCTATCTACAGCGGTCCACTCTCCCGCAACCTGTTGTACCCTCTACTTGAACATGGTGCTTTATGCTTCATATTATTATCCCATGATGTGTTGCCATCCTATGATGTCTGAGTAGATTTTCGTTGTCCTATCGGTGGTTGATGAATTGCTATGATTGATTTAATTTGCTTGTGGTTATGTTGCTGTCATTTGGTGCCCATCATATGAGTGAGCGTGTGGATCACACCATAGGGTTAGTTGTATGTTGATAGGACTATGTATTGGAGGGCAAGAGTGACAGAAACTTCAACCTAGCATAGAAATTGATGCATACGGGTTTGAAGGGGGACCAATATATCTTAATGCTATGGTTGGGTTTTACCTTAATGAACGTTAGTAGCTGTGGATGCTTGCTAATAGTTCCAATCATAAGTGCATAGAATTCCAAGTCAGGGATGACATGCTAGCAGTGGCCTCTCCCACATAAAACTTGCTATCTGTCTAGTAAAGTAGTCCATTGCTTAGGGGCAATTTCGCAACACCTACCACCACTTTTCCACACTTGCTATATTTATTTTATTGTTTCTTTATCTAAACAGCCCCTACTTTTTATTTACATGCACTTTATATTCTTGCAAACCTATCCAAAAACACCTACAAAGTACTTCTAGTTTCATACTTGTTCTACGTAAAGTGAACGTTAAGCGTGCGTAGAGTTGTATCGGTGGTCGATAGAACTTGAGGGAATATTTGTTCTACCTTTAGCTCCACGTTGGGTTCGACACTCTTACTTATCGAAAGAGGCTACAATTGATCCCCTATACTTGTGGGTTATCACCACCCCCTTTTCATTCTCCTCTCTTCTCCTTCTCATCTTCTCCTTCCTCACGACGCACCAGCCCTCGCAAGCTCCGCCACCGCCGACCTTCGTCTTCTTCATCAACTCCGGCCGCTGCATCGCCCTGAACGATACAGAAATGCCGCGACACTCCTCCACTGTCAGCTAGCGTCAGTAAAACTCCCCCTTCCCTTTTCTTGGATCTGTTTTTTAGGGTTTCGGTGTTTGTCGGCGTTCTTTATTGCTCTTCCTTCTTCTTGTTAGATCGCGTAGCTTTGATCTGAAAGCAATGTAAATCCTGTGCGGTAGTAGTTTAGCACCCGCTTTTGATATTAGAACATATCTTCTTTGCGATAGATCTCTTCTAGGGCATCTCCACTTTTCTGCTGCTGGCTCTGTAGGTTTAGAATTTATTTCCCTTTTCTGAACAGCTGTATATCCGAATTTATAGCTTCAACCCGTGGAACCTGTTTGTCCTAACACTTAGAAAATTTTGCTCTTGATAGATCTTAAATATCCTAGTCATGGCGGCTTATTCTCCCAGCTTATTGTTACTTCATATATCATTAGCCCTCTCTTAAGCCGCCATTCTGAACATGCGCTAAATTTTTTTACTTGTAATCTCAGCAACTAACTTGAGACGGCAAATTATTTCCTTCCTTTAGGTTGTCCTTTCACCATGCCGCCAAAGGCAGTTACCACCTGTAACTGGGTTCCCTCCATCGTCACTAAGAGCACTTTGAAGGGTTTTGTTACCGTTGGATATTTACCAGAGAAAAGTGTCATGCATTACCGTGCTCCTGATCCGGGCGAAGAGAGACCTCAGTCAAAGGATGGTGAAGTTATTGTGTTCACTGATCATATGAACCGGGGCTTCTCGCCGCCCGGCTCTAAGTTCTTTAGGGATGTCCTGCACTTCTTCAAACTCCAGCCACAAGATATTGGACCCAACTCCATATCAAACATCTGTACCTTTCAAGTTTTTTGTGAGTTATACCTTCAAGAAGAGCCTAGTGTTGAGCTTTTCAGGGAATACTTCTACCTGAACCGGCAAAACAAGTTCACAAATGGGCCCAACCTAGAACTTGGTGGAATTTCAATTCAACACAGAAGAGATGCCATTTTCCCTCAAGTAGCTTTGCCGAGTCACCCCAAGGACTGGAACCAAACATGGTTCTAATGCAAAGATATCTCGTCGTCTGATGAAAATCACTTGCCGGGTTATCGTGCTGAACGTCTCGACTCAAGTTATCAACTCCTTGATAAACTTACCGCCGCCGAACGCAAGAAACTCGCTCCTACAATCAGAAAAGAAAAAGCCTTGATAGGAAACGGTTTAACCAGAGTCGATTTAATCCGCTGCTGGGTCGCATGGCGGATCATACCCTTACGCCGCCGACCCGGCTTAATGTGTACTTATATTGGAGGAACAGACGATCCCTTACACCATAGCTCTCTGCGTATGACTAAAGAGGGCATCATTAAAATGGCAACAACGCTTGTAAATAGCAAATTTGAAGACTGCAACAAAGTGGGCTTGAATCCTTTCTGCAAGCTTAACCTGCCGCCAGATGTAAGTCTCTTTATTTTATTTTACCTTACTTCATCACCCAAACATTGCGTGAACTCAAATATGGTATTCTTCCATAGGCTAAATCTGACTTCTGGAAGGCAAAATATGACCATGAGGTTGCCAAAAAGGCTAGGGCTACCGCGAAAGCCGCCAAAAAGACCATCAGGAGATCTAGGAAGAAACCAAGCGCCTCAGATCTACTTAAGCTGGACGAAACCTCTGAGTCAGAGGTAGCCCTTGACTCTTTTGGCTTGTTTTTCAACCACCTTATTAACACTGACTATTGCCAGGATGACACGGGAGCCAGCCAAGTAGTTGAAGAAGAGGTAACTATCATTTCCTCCAATTCAGAACCTTTACGAAGGCAGAAACTTCGGCGGGTAACCCAGGAAGTAAGGTTTTCACACCCCTTAGCTCATTTAGACCCTCACTTTCTTTTGAAACGACAGGAACACAAGAGCCGCTGCCAGACCCGGACCAGTGGAGGTGAAGATTTATCCTCCGGCTTACCAAACACTCCTCGAAAACGTCTGAGGTTCTTTTTTGACCTCAACTCTTTTATTTACGGGCAGGTTTTTGTTTTCGTTAACCACTCAATTCCTTTGACTTATTTTTGCAGGAGATTTCCTACTCTTCCTCTGGCGATTCATCGCAAACTCAACTGCCGGCTTTCAAGACTGTCCCTGGGTAAGAATAATTATCTTTCTTTTGTACCTATATATCTTCATTATTATGTTGACTTGTCCAAATTCTTTTTAGCGGTCAAGAAAAGCCCAACAAGAAAGCGAAGGCGACAAAACCGGTCGAGGATCCTAAAGCCGCTGAACCGGACCAGCCAACCTATGCACCAGAAAACTCTGAACAATCAGAAGATCCTGCTCCCAATGCTCAACCTGAGATACCTGAGTTGTGTGTTGATGAAACCAATATTGACCCATCAACTACTAAACCGTCAAGCTCAGTTAACCCGCCAGAGACTCATGCTGATGACGTTTTAATCACTCGCACCGGATTTACTAAGCCAGGGAATCCAACTGTACTAGCGAGACATTCTGCCAAACAAGAAGTCATGGAAAGACGGAAAGTGAGGTTTGATGTCTCCCACTATGCTCAATTGAGTAATAGTGAAGTATTATCTGGTTATCTCAGTCAAGTACACTCCAGCCGTGACTTGGAAATTGAGATGGTCAAACAGATGCACCTGAAGTATGAGGTACGTCCTCCGGCTTATATAAGTTATATCTCCTGCCAGCCCCCAAGTCTTCTGATTATGATAAGATTTAATAATATGTAGACTTAAAAACTTAGAAGCTTCTGTCATAGACTCCCTCCAAGTCCGGTTTAAAACTAAACCGGATGCTGATAGTAGCATAATTTTGCATTTGTAGTCCCCAAGGGCCGGTTTAATCAGTATGAATGAGCCAGTCCTATTGATCATTGTAAAAGAACATAACTGAACTGTATAACCCCCATGAGTCGGCTGAGACTGTTGAAATGGCATCATTGAAATGGCAACAACGCTTGTAAATAGCAAATTTGAAGACTACAACAAAGTGGGCTTGAATCCTTTCTGCAAGCTTAACCCGCCGCCAGATGTAAGTCTCTTGATTTCTTTTACCTTACTTCATCACCCAAACATTGCATGGACTCAAATATGTTATTCTTCCACAGGCTAAATCTGACTTCTGGAAGGCAAAATATGACCATGACGCTGCCAAAAAGGCTAGGGCTGCTGCGAAAGCCGCCAAAAAGACCATCAGGAGATCTAGGAAGAAACCAAGCGCCTCTCACGTGCTTAAGCTGGACAAAACCTCTGAGTTGGAGGTAGCCCTTGACTCTCTTGGCTTGTTTCTCAACCACCTTATTGACACTGACTATTGCCAGGATGACACGGGAGCCAGCCAAGCGGTTAAAGAAGAGGTAACTATCATTTCCTAGATCTGATTGAAGAGGGCATCATTGAAATGGGCATCATTGAAATGGGCAATCATCTGCACTGTTAACAGCTCACCCGGCTCATCTTTAGGAAGAGACAAGCAATATGCATTAGCCCCCAAGTGCCAAGTGTTGTTGCTTGCAAAGCACTTGCGACTTTAGAAAAGCCATTTCCGTTGAAAATTGCGTTGACAGACATTAGCCCCCAAGTGCCAAGTGGTTTTGCTTGCAAAGTGCTTGGGACTTAACTGTTGTAATCTGCCTTGAAATATGGTTGATAAATCTATGCTGCCTGCAGGCTGCTACCTCTGAATTGGAAACTCAACTGAACAATGCCAAGACTCGGCTGGCGGCTCAGGAAACTGAGACCCAGAAGGCTGAATCAAAATTCTAGTTTAGTATGTCTGAATCGGAAAAATTGAAGACCAGCTTCACTGCGGATAAAGAAGCTTGGGCTAAGGAAAAGACTGGCCTGATACAGCATGCTGAGAAAGCAGAGGCGGCTCTTGAGAAAGTTACCACTGAACTCACTGGTTTAAAACACCGTGTGTCTCAAATGGTTTCTGCTATCTTCGGTAAGTCACCTTGCTATTTATCCGAAATGAGTATTTGTTGTCATAATGTAAGCCGCCATTTGACCAATTTTTAACTTACTCAGGTCCCAGGAGCAGCAAACCTTAGCCAAGACACACTGGTGAAGCTCAAGGTGGTCTATACTCTTGTTGAGCAACTATACACTGGAGCTCAGCGGACTCTCGCTACTATCTCCCCAATGAATCAAGGGCCAAACCTGTTAAGTGATGTCTTGAAGAAACTGTCCATCTTGCCCACCAGGTTTCAATAAATCAAACGGTCTTGTGCTAGAGCCAGAGCTGTAACAGCCTTGAGCCGTGCCAAAGCATGGGTACCTGAACTAGACCCGGAAGATGTAGCTAGTGGGTATCCTAGTTTGAAGGAAGATGGAACCTCTTTTGATCAGCAAGACTTTGCTGCCTATGTCAAAGAAATTCTTCCTCATGCAACAGTCATCGCTAAAGAGACCAATATTTCCAAGTACCAGCCGGCTTATGATAAAGATAATCAGAAGATGCAAATGCCTGCATATAAAGTGATGGACTTAATTCCGCCGATTCGTAAGCACACTTTTGCCCCTGATATTGACCCGTCCAATCTGATTGACGACGAGGCTAAATTCTTCGCCTTGCGTGGCTTTGACTGGTCCAAACCAAACTTCCAGACGGTGGAGGAGGAAGAAGAACCGACAAGGGATGGACCGGAGGCCTCCCGTCAGCAAGATCAAGAAGAGTGAACCGCCAGGCGGTTGAAAAGACGTTAAGTCTTGATAAAACACTTGATCTTATGTTGGCTCATGGAGTTATGTAATAGAGTAGTTAAAACTTTGAATCGGTCGTGCCATCGTGCATGTTTTTTGTTTTTCGTAACACTGATGATCCTACGGTTTAAAGAACCACTCTTTGTATGATAATCTTTGACTTATGCAGATGTTTATTATACCCCTGCACACAAATAAAAAACATAAGGGCCCTGGCGGCTTACCGCCGGACGGGTCATGATACCCTATAAAAGCCACTGGGGACAAATAGTCCATAACCATGGACGATCTGATAACTGTTAAGAAAACAACATACCTGTGATATTGGATCACGCTGTTGGTTTACCAAGCTAGTGTAATAAGGGTGATAACCCAAAATTTGAGCACTAGTAATTATCATTTATTGCCCGCTTATGAACAAAAGCCAGACCGGGTTAATAAACACCGGATATTATCGTATCCCATACTGGCACCTATAGTGAAGAGCCAGGCCGGGTTAATAAACACCGGATAGTATCTCATCTCATACTGGCGACTTGTAGTCAAAAGCCAGGCCAGGTTAATAAACACTGGATACTATCTCATCTCATACTGACGACTTATAGTCAAAAGCCAGGCCGGGTTAATAAACATCGGATAATATCTCATCTCATACTGGCGACTTATAGTCAAAAGCCAGGCCGAGTTAATAAACACCGGTGAATTATAATCATAAAGGTTTATAAGCTTTATCAAATAAACCTCAAAAAATCTGTCGAATAAAAACAAACGAAAAACGAGGTTTTTCATGGGCTGCCAGGCCGAAAATCGAGTGCTTTCACGGGCCGCACAGCCACTGAGTTAAACATATATACAAACCTTATAAGATGGACCTTACATAACCAATCATCGTTTTAACTTTGACAAGTCCACTGTCTGCATAAGATTGACTTGTCAAACGTTCGGCGGGTCATTCCAGGATTACCTGGGCGGAGTGGCTTACTTAAGAAGGCAGGCGTTTTAACTTTGACAAGTCCACTGTCTGCATAAGATTGACTTGTCAAACGTTCGGCGGGTCATTCCAGGATTACCTGGGCGGAGTGGCTTACTTAAAAAGGCAGGATAACCCGGGGTTTTAGGTACATACACCTGGCTTCCAAGCCTATTACAAGGGTTATAAAAACTCTTTGTTCTTTAGAACAAAAGAGCCCCCAAGCAATATTTTGAGCTATGCTCAAGGGGCACCTATGTTTGAGTTGTGATTTTGCAACAGACTCTCTTCGGTCCCTTTAACCTGGGTAGCAAGCCCCCAAGTTTTTTTTATGTGGGTGGTCTAAAAGCCGGATCAAAGGGTAATCATAATTTTGCTATATAAAGAAGAAGCCCCCAAGTGACCAAAAACTCAATATTTAAAGAGAAAACGACAGAGGCCCTACTTTAACAGGGATGCCAGATTTATTATATTGATCATAATATATACATTGTCAAGATATGTACATCGGAAGAGCCAGTAGCTCAAGTATAGTAAGGCCGAAGATGAGCAATATTCCATGGCCGGTGGGTCTCCTCCTCCGACTTACATGAGTCTGTGCTCTCAAACATCGATAAGGTAGTAGGACCCATTGTTGAGATTTTTACTGACCATAAAAGGTCCTTCCCAAGGTGGGGATAGCTTGTGTATATCAGTTTGATCCTGAATAAGCCGGAGCACCAGATCACCTTCTTGGAAAGTTCTGGTTTTAACCCGGCGGCTGTGGTAACGACGTAGATCTTGCTGATAAATCACCGAACGAGCCGCTGCGATGTCACGTTCCTCATCCAACAGGTCAAGTGCTTCCTAACGTGCTTTTTCATTGTCAGCTTCAACATAAGCCACCACACGAGGTGAGTCATGACGGATGTCGCTAGGGAGAACTGCCTCTGCTCCGTAAACCATAAAGAAAGGCATGTAATCCGTAGAACTATTGGGGGTGGTATTAATGATCCATAACACGGAAGGTAACTCCTCCACCCAACAACACGGCGTCCTTTGTAAGGGAACCATAAGCCGGGGCTTAATTCCTCTCAGGATCTCTGGATTGGCTCTCTCAGCTTGACCATTAGATTGGGGGTGAGCCACTGACAATACATCAAGCCGGATATGCTCACGTTGACAAAATTCTTCCATAGCACCCTTGGAGAGATTAGTGCCATTGTCTATTATAGTGTTGTGTGGAAAACCAAAACAGAAGATCACCTTCTTCATGAATTGAACCGCCGTTGCTGCATCACACTTACTAACTGGCCCTGCCTCTACCCACTTAGTGAACTTATCAACCGCCACCAAAAGGTGGGTCTTCTTATCCTTGGATCTTTTGAAAGGTTCAATCATATCAAGCCCCCAAACTGCAAACGTCCAAGTAATTGGAATCATCCTCAATTCTTGAGCCGGCACATGGGCTCATCGTGAAAATTTCTGACATCCATCACACCTGCTGACCAGGTCTTCAACATCAGCATGAGCCATTAACCAATAAAACCCATGATGAAAAGCTTTAGCCACGAGAGACTTTGAACCAGCATGATGACCACAGTCTCCTTCATGAATCTCGCGCAGGATCACACGGCCCTCTTCTGGAGAAACACAACGTTGAAAGGCCCCTGTAACACAACGGTGATGCAGCTCTCCATTGACAATTGTCATTGACTTAGACCGCCGGGTTATCTGCCTGGCTAAGGTTTCATCCTCAGGTAACTCGCCCCGGGTCATATAAGCCAAGTAAGGGATTGTCCAATCAGGGATTACATGAAGAGTTGCTACCAACTGAGCTTCCGGGTCAGGAATAGCCAAATCCTCCTCTGTGGGTAACTTGACCGACGGGTTATGCAAAACATCAAGAAAGACATTAGGCGACACCGGTTTACGTTGAGAACCCAACCGGCTTAAGGTATCAGCCGCTTCATTTTTTCTTCGATCAACATGCTCAACTTGATAACCTTTGAAGTGACCAACAATGACATCCACTTCTCGTCGATAAGCCGCCATGAGTGGATCCTTACAATCCCAAGTGCCAGAGACTTGTTGAGCCACCAAATCTGAGTCACCAAAGCACCTAACCCGGCTTAAGTTCATCTCCTTAGCCATTTGAAGACCGTGGAGTAAGGCCTCATATTTAGCTACATTGTTAGTGCAAGGGAACATCAAACGGAGAAAATAACAAATTTTATCACCTCGTGGGGAAGTCAAGATAACTCTAGCCCTCGAGCCCTCCAGCTGTCTAGATCCATCAAAGTGAATAGTCCAATATGTGTTATCCGGCTTTTCCTCCGGTGCCTGCAACTCTGTCCAATCATTGATGAAATCCACAAGCGCTTGGGACTTGATAGCCGTACGAGGCACATATTTTGACCCGTGAGGTCCAAGCTCAATGGTCCACTTAGCAACCCGGCCAGTTGCTTCCCTGTTTTGGATGATATCTCCCAAAGGAGCAGAGCTAGCCACAGTGACGGGATGACCCTGAAAATATTGCTTAAGCTTCTAGCTTGCCATGAAAACCCCATACACAAGCTTCTGCCAATGTGGGTATCTCTGCTTAGACTCAATAAGCACCGCACTGATATAATAAACCGGTTGTTGAACCAGATATTCCTTGCTTGCCTCCTTCCGTTTCACCACAATAGCCACGCTGACAGCCCGGGCATTGGCAGCCACGTACAATAACAATGGCTCCTTATCAATAGGAGCAGCCAAAACAGGTGGCTCAGCTAGCTGCTTCTTCAAGTCCTCAAATGTTGTATTAGCAGCATCACTCCAGTCAAAATTATCCGTCTTTTTCATCATTTGATACAGAGGGATAGCCTTCTCTCCCAACCGGCTTATGAACCGGCTTAATGCCGCAATACGACCCGTCAAACATTGCACATCATTGACACACGCCGGTTTAGCCAGAGAAGTGATGGCTTTGATCTTCTTCGGATTAGCTTCAATGCCCCTGTTAGACACCAAAAAGCCCAAGAGTTTGTGTGCCGGCACACCAAAAACACACTTGGTCGGGCTAAGCATCATTTTATAAACCCGGAGATTATCAAAGGTTTCCTTCAAATCGTCTATCAATGTCTCCTTCTCTCTGGATTTCACCACAATATCATCCACATAAGCATGAACATTGCGCCCAATTTGATCATGAAGGCAATTCTGCACACATCTCTGATAAGTCGCCTAAGCACTCTTAAGCCCAAAAGGCATAGACACATAGTAGAAGGCTCCAAAGGGATTTATGAAAGTTGTCTTCTCCTGGTCCTTAACTGCCATCTTGATCTGATGATAACTAGAATAAGCATCCAAAAAACTCAAACGCTCACAACCCACCATAGCATCGATAATCTGATCAATATGAGCGAGAGCAAAAGGATCAGCTGAACAAGCCTTGTTTAAATCCGTGTAGTCCACACACATACGCCAAGTGTTGTTCTTCTTAAGTACCAACACCAAGTTAGCCAACCACTTAGGATGGAAAACTTCGACGATAAACCCGACTGCCAAGAGCCGGGCCAGTTCCTCTCCAATGGCCTTCTGCCTGTCCTCATTAAACTGGCAAAGAAACTGCTTAACCGGCTTAAATTTTGGATCAATATTAAGAGTGTGCTCAGCGAATTCTCTCGGTAAACCCGGCATGTCTGAAGGCTTCCATGCAAAGATATCCCGGTTCTCACGGATGAACTCGATGAGCGCGCTTTCCTGTTTTGGATCCAGATTGGCACTGATACTGAACTGCTTTGATGAATTGCCAGGAACGAAATCAACCATCTAAGTGTCATCGGCTAACTTAAATTTGAGTGAAGGTTCCTGCTCTGTGGTTGGATTCTTTAGAGACGTCATGTCTGTCGGGTCAACATTATCCTTATAAAATTTCAGCTCCTCAGTTGCACAAACAGACTCAACATAAGCAGCCTCTCCTTCTTCACACTCCAAGGCTATCTTCCGGCTCCCATGCACCGTGATGGTTCCCTTGTAACCCGGCATCTTGAGCTGCAGATACACATAACAAGGCCGCTCCATGAACTTGGCATAAGTCGGCCGTCCAAATAGAGCATGATATGGGCTGTGGATCTTGACCACTTCAAAGGTCAATGTCTCCGACCTAGAGTCATGATCATCTCCAAAAACAACTTCTAGAGCTATCTTACCAACTGGGTAGGCCGACTTACCAGGTACCACGCCATGGAAAACAATGTTTGACGGCTTAAGATTTTTATCGTCAACCCCATGCGACGGAAAGTTTCATAATAAAGGATATTGATGTTGCTCCCTCTGTCCATGAGTACCTTGGTGAACTTATACCCTCCGACCTGAGGTGCGACCACCAAAGCCAAGTGACCCGGGTTATCAACCCAGGGCGGGTGATCTTCCCGACTCCACACAATGGGCTGCTCAGACCAGCGCAAGTAATGGGGAACCGCCGGCTCAATAGCATTGAGTGCCCTCTTATGAAGCTTTTGGTCACGCTTACATAAGCTAGTGGTGAAGACATGATATTGTCCATTATTCAACTGCTTCGAGTTGCTCTAATAACCAGCCTGTTGCTGTTGTTGACTCCTTTGATTACTCTGGTGATTGTAACCACCCTGGTTGTCGTGATTACCTTGATTTCCCTGGAATCCAGAGTTAGAGCCACCACCGCCATAACTCGGTTTGTGAGAGCCAGATCCTGAACCGCCACCTAGCCCATGACTGTCTTGAAAAAGATTGGAATTCTTGTACTCCTTCATAATGTAACAATCCTTCCAGAGGTGCCTAGACGGTCTTTCTCGCGTACCATGTCTTGGGCAGGCCTGATTTAGCATCTGTTCAAGATTGAAGCCGGATCCTACGGTCCGTGGGGGCGGTTTACCCTTACGACACTGACCATTATTCTGCGCATTGGTGTTAGCCACAAAGTCAAAACTATTACCAGCTTTGCGCTTACCGTTGCCTCCCTGGTTCACCGGGTTATGCTGCTGCCCCTTGGTGTTGCTGCTCTTCTTTCCCTTTCCTGGTTTTTCTTCATCAGACTCGGGGTCCTTGGTACCATCAGAGTCGGCATACTTAACCAGAGCCATCATGAGTGTCCCCATGTCATTGCAGTGGCATTTGAGCCGCCCTAATTTCTACTTTAGGGGCGTGAAACGACAATTGTTCTCCAACATCAACACTGCTGAGTTGGCATTGATGCGATCCGATGAGTGCAGGATTGTTGAGACCCGGCGTACCCAATGGGTTGTCGACTCACCTTCTTCCTGGACACAAGAGGCTAAATCCACAATTTACATGGCTTGCTTACATGTATCCTTGAAATTCTGGATGAACCGGGCTTTTAACTCGGCCCATGACCCGATGGAATTGGCAGGGAGCCCCTTCAACCAAGTGCGGGCCTTCCCTCCAACATCAGGGGGAAATATTTAGCACACGCAGCATTGCCGACATCTAGCAATTCCATGGCCATCTCATAACTCGCAATCCATGCCTCGGGAGGTAAATCGGCTTTATAGTTAGGCACCTTGTGAGGACCCTAGAAATCCTTGGGCAAACGCTCATTACGCAGAGCCGGCATTAAACATGGCACGCCCAAATTCCTGACGGTTACACTTGGCTCCACAGAAGTGGTTGGACAAACCGGAGTAGGTTGACGGGCCGCATACTGTGCCACCAACTCGGCCTCTCGACGTGCAATGACAAACCTAGATATGAAGACTCTCCCCTAGATATGAATTACCTATTGTGCCTGAGGGCCATCCTAAGAGAATTGAGCAAGATTCTCAGAGAGATAATATTGATGCACCTAGTCCTTCTAAAAGGAAGAGAAAGAAAAATGATAGGACTTTGCATGCTTCTAGTGAACCTGTTGTTGACAAACCTGAGAATCCCAATGATATTTCTATTTCTGATGCTGAAACAGAATCTGGTAATGAACATGAACCTAGTAATAATGTTAATGATGATGTTCATGTTGATGCTCAACCTAGCAATGATAATGATGTAGAGATTGAACCTGCTGTTGATCTTGATAACCCACAATCAAAGAATGATAAGAGAGACTTTGTTGCTACGAAGCACGGTAAAGAAAGAGAACCATGGGTTCAGAAACACATGACTTTTCTGAAGGAAATATGCCCTAGAGGCAATAATAAAGTTATTATTATTTCCTTATATCATGATAAATGTTTATTATTCATGCTAGAATTGTATTAACCGAAAACATGATACATGTGTGAATACATAGACAAACAGAGTGTCACTAGTATGCCTCTACTTGACTAGATCGTTGATCAAAGATGGTTATGTTTCCTAGCCATAGACAAAGAGTTGTCATTCGATCAACGGGATCACATCATTAGGAGAATGATGTGATTGACTTGTCCCATTCCGTTAGCTTAGCACTCGATCGTTTAGTATGTTGCTATTGCTTTCTTCATGACTTAAACATGTTCCTATGACTATGAGATTATGCAACTCCCGTTTACCGGAGGAACACTTTGTGTGCTACCAAACGTCACAACATAACTGGGTAATTATAAAGGTGCTCTATAGGTGTCTCCGAAGGTACTTGTTGGGTTGGCGTATTTCGAGATTAGGATTTGTTACTCCGATTGTCGGAGAGGTATCTCTGGGCCCACTCGGTAATGCACATCACTATAAGCCTTGCAAGCATTGTAACTAATGAGTTAGTTACGAGATGATGTGTTACATAACGAGTAAAGAGACTTGCCGGTAATGAGATTGAACTAGGTATTGAGATACCGACGATCGAATCTCGGGCAAGTAACATACCGATGTCAAAGGGAACAACGTATGTTGTTATGCGGTTTGACCGATAAAGATCTTCGTAGAATATGTAGGAGCCAATATGAGCATCCAGGTTCCGCTATTGGTTATTGACCGGAGACGTATCTCGGTCATGTCTACATAGTTCTCGAACCCGTAGGGTCCGCACGCTTAAAGTTTCGATGACGGCTATATTATGAGTTTATGTGTTTTGATGTACTGAAGGTAGTTCAGAGTCCCGGATGAGATCGGGGACATGATGAGGAGTATCGAAATGATCGAGACGTAAAGATCGATATATTGGACGACTATATTCGGACATTGGAAAGGTTCCGAGTGGTTCGGGTATTTTCTGGAGTACCAGGGAGTTACGGGAATACGAGGGAAGAAATATATGGGCCTTATTGGGCTTTAGGGGAGAGAGAGAGGCAGGCTGCGCGCCCCCCTAATGACTAGTCCGAATTGGACTAGGGGGAGAGGCGGCGCACCCTCCTTCCTTCTCTTCCCTCTTCCCCTTCCTTGTCTCCTACTCCTACTACTTGGAAGGGGAGGAATCCTACTCCTGGTGGGAGTAGGACTCCTCCAGGGCGCGCCATAGGGGCCGGCCCTCTCCCCCTCCTCCACTCCTTTATATATGTGGCCAGGGGCACCCCATAGACACAACAATTGATCGTTTGATCTTTTAGCCGTGTGCGGTGCCCCCCTCCACCATAGTCCACCTCGATAATACTGTAGCGGTGCTTAGGCGAAGCCCTGCGTCGGTAGAACATCATCATCATCACCATGTTGTCGTGCTGACGAAACTCTCCCTCAACACTTGGCTGGATCGGAGTTCGAGGGACGTCATCGGGCTGAACGTGTGCTGAACTCGTAGGTGTCGTGCGTTCGGTGCTTGATCGGTCGGATCGTGAAGACGTACGACAACATCAACCGCGTTGCGCTAACACTTCCGCTTACGGTCTATGAGGGTACGTAGACGACACTCTCCCCTCTCGTTGCTATGCATCACAATGATCTTGCATGTGCGTAGGAATTTTTTTGAAATCACTGTGTTCCCCAACAGTGGTATCAGAGCCAGGTTTTATGCATTGATATTATATGCACGAGTAGAACACAAGTGAGTTGTGGACGATACAAGTCATACTGCTTACCAGCATGTCATACTTTGGTTCGGCGGTATTGTTGGATGAAGAGGCCCGGACCGACATTACATGTACGCTTACGCGAGACTGGTTCTACCGACGTGCTTTGCACACAGGTGGCTAGCGGGTGTCAGTTTCTCCAACTTTAGTTGAACCGAGTGTGGCTACGCCCGGTCCTTGAGAAGGTTAAAACAACACTAACTTGACGAACTATCGTTATGGTTTTGATGCGTAGGTAAGAACGGTTCTTGCTCAGCCCGTAGCAGCCACGTAAAACTTGCAACAACAAAGTAGAGGATGTCTAACTTGTTTTTGCAGGGCATGTTGTGATGTGATATGGTCAAGACATGATGAGATATAAGTTGTTGTATGAGATGATCATGTTTTGTTGAAGTTATCACCAATTGGCATAAGTCTTATGGTTGTCTTTCTATTGCATAAGATGGAAGCGCCAAATAATTGCTTTACTTTATCGCTATGCGATAGCAATAGTTGCAAGAGCAATAGTTGGCGAGACGACCATGTGACGACACATTGATATAGATCAAGATGATGGAGATCATGGTGTCATACCGGTGACGATGGAGATCATGACGATGCTTTGGAGATGGATATCCAAGGCACAAGATGATGATGGCCATATCATGTCACATATTATGATTGCATGCTCTACAAAAAATATACTTCTGTGATGATACGTGTTTGTTACCATAGGTCGCGTTTTCTGTCATGCATGTATATCCATGACGATTTTATGACATAATCAAGATAGTCATACCTGTGCTGCCGTAGAAGTGTTCCATGACATTACCAAAATTATCATCATGGAAGTGTCCACTTCCATGACGATAAATCGCGCATCACAGAAGTGCTTTCGTCAAGGGTGACCAACACGTGGCATCCACCGTAACGGAACACCGTTAAGCTATCGGGTCGGGTTTTGGATCCGATAGCCCATTAACATCCCCGACCAATGGGGATTTTCCACGTGTAAAATCATCATTGGCTGGAGGAAACACGTGTCGGCTCATCGCTGGGACAGATGTCATCCACTCATTGGACAGAAGGCGCCTATGATACGTCGACACGTGGCACGGTCCAACAGAGGCCCATTCCTGTGAAAAGGCTGGCCCATTTGACTTGGTCAAAAAGTGGCTGGCAGGCCCATGGAATGCCTGTTAACGGCTTGTTCGCATATAGCCCATTTACAGCCCGCTAACCCAAGGCCCGTTACGCCCTATTCGAATTAGGCCCAGTAGCGTCATCTGGGCCATCCAATATGATTCCAGCCCGTTTTCACTTCTGGCCCATGTATGGCCCATGACGTCTTTCGGCCCATATGAGGCCCTATGTAACTCTTGGCCTATTAACGGCCCGTGGTGAAACTGGCCCGTAATGAACAGTGTATCACTTTACACCCATTAATGGCCCATGGTGAAACTGGCCCGTAAAGAACAGTGTATCACTTTATACCCATTAACGGCCCGTTATTCCGTTGGGCCGTTTCCTGCCCATGTTATCTTTCGGCCTTCTCAGAGCCCATTTATTCTTGGGCTATTTTCCAGCATTCGTTTACTTACGGCCCGTTACTGTCATTTTCTGCTTGTGGGCCAAATTCAGCCCGTGGTTACAGTCGGCCCGTTTGTGGTCCGTTAATACATTGGGCCGTTTTCATAGCGTCATCAAATACGGCCTATTAATGATGGCCCGTTATGGTCGGCCCATGAACGGACGATTCCAACTCTAGCCCGTTTACGGCCAGAATGCGGTCTGTTTGGCCCATGTTTGGCCAATCGATCATGCGGCCCGTATAAGTCCCATTGATGATACAGCCCGTAGAAGGCTCATTGTTTCTACGGCCCGTAGAAGGCCCACTATTTATACGGCCCGTAGAAGGCCCACTGTTTCTACGGCCCGTAGGAGGCCCAGTGTCACTACAGTAAATATTAGCCCATTGTTATTGTGGCCTAGTTTTAAAAAATAGGTTATTGCAGCCACTAGCAAACCGCAGAAAAAGAACTGCACTGACTACAAGCAAACAAATAGGCAAGACAACAAGGAAATAAATAAGCAAGCAACTTACACTAGGCTATCACGGCTATTACACATATTACATCCACTGGGCATCAAAGTTCGCCACCAGTGCAAATATAGGGAACATACAGCATATAAACGCCGCAACAAAACAAGTCCAGAACTGAAACCACTTCAGAAGAGCTCAAGAAACAATATCCTGGGTACCCATAATGCTGGCAAGATGCTTAGCAAGCTTATTAACTTTCTCTTGTTTGGCGCTTAAGTCCTCCAGCGCTTGTTGTTGCACCAGAAAGTATGCATCTGAATTCTCCAGGGACTTCCTCAGTCCTTCGGCTTCGTGTCGCATAGCATCTAATCGATGTCTTTAAACTTGAAGTTGAGACTCAAGAAGCCGAACTGATTCAGGCAACGAGTTCGAAGAGCTGGTGCCAGTAGTGGTAGCCAGTAACTCAAACACTACATCAAGACAGGACTTTGGGATTGTCTCAGTGTCTTCAGTATAGTTTTTATCAGCTTTCTTGGAGACCAACAGGGATGTCTCACTATCTTGAACCTTATCTGCATTACTTCCTTTACCATTGCATAACAGGGTACTCTTCTCCAATATTTTATCCGCGTTCTAAAAGAGAAACAAACAAACACATCTCAGGTTTACAATGTAGTATATGAAACTCATTTTGGTAACCAGTTCAGTAGTAAGGTGGACAGGATAACAGCATGAAACAAACATATATCTATGTAGTATGGTCACTGTATGGTCTATATCATTCTAGTTTATGTTGCCAAATCAAGATAGATACAGTTCGAATCATATCTATTTAAGACAAAGCAGCATAGACAGAATATAAGTGTGGGAAACTACACAGCAATAACAACACTTGTAATGTGCATGGCATGAGAACATAACTGTTTATTCAATTGAAACTGAAATCAACATAGAGCAAGTTACAACAGCAAACAGCCAAACACGTTGAAGAAACATGTTTAAAACATACCTGTTGCGCCATTGGAGTTTCAATTGCATCCTTCAAATTTGAAATTAGTTGGTATTAGTAAATACAGTGATGCAAGAGCAAAGTAGTATGAACCATAGCTACGGAACCTGACCTGAGAACAATTCTTCTTCTGCTTTAAGCGTTGACTTCGGGTTCGGAGTGGTGGTCCTCGTGATTTGGGCACTGCAGTTGCCTTACTAACTGCTCGTGTTTGGGTGCTCTGTGGTGGAGACGGTGTTGTGTCAACGGGAACTGGGTGTCTATCTGCTGGGGTTGGGGTTAGAAGGGGTGTAGCTGGTTCTCTGTCCAACTGGGTAGGGGTACAATCTGCATGAGTGTGGGTTATGTGTGGTGGGGCTGGTTCTTGGGCAAGTACAACCGTGGTTCTATCTGCATCGACAGGTAGCACGATCTTTTCTGAAGACCGTGTTTTTACTCCCACAGATACTGCCATCACTCCCTCCAATTGAAATGGCTGATAAACAAGAAAAGTAATTGAATGTACATACATTGTAAGATAGACAGGTGCAATGGATAGTAGGGAAGAAAACAGGGCATGAAATAATTCACATTTATGTTGTCTAAGCAAACAGAATAGCAGGACATAATTTCACATATATGATGGCTAATTAAACAGGATAGCATGACACAATTTCACATGTATGATGGCTAACTAAACAGGATAGAATGACATACTTCAAAATATGATGACTATGTAAACAGGATGACATGATATAACTATACGATGTGTCTATTAAAGTGGTTGGCATGCCATAAATCACAAACATGCCGTCGATGGAAACATGATGGCATGATATAATTCACGGATAGAATGACATAATTTAAAATATGATGACTATGTAAACAGGATGAGATGATATAACTATATTATGTCTTTAGAAAATGGGTTGGCATGCCATAATTCAGATACATGCTGTCTATGTAAACATCATGGCATGACATAATTCAAATATATGATTTATATACTAAGGAAGTGAGCAGAGGGCAATCGCATATATGATGTGTCAACTAAGGAGATGGCATTCAATATTGTGTATATGATGTAAAAACTAAGCATTGCAATACAACATATGCATTATATGAGTAATATAACCCTGCCAAGTTTGAGCATACACCTCAGGGGGATAATAGGACTGGTCATCTGCCTCTGAATCCTCCTCTGAAGAGCTATCTGTAACCAGCAAGATATCTGCTTCAGCAGGTAGCATTGTCTGCTCTGAAGACCTTGTTTTCACTCCAGATTTCTCCATCACCAATTCAAATGGCTGATGCACAGGAAGAGCAGTTGAATATACAAACATTGTCGACAAAAGCAATGAGAAATACAAAAAAAGGATGGCATGATATAATTCACATATATGACGCTTGCCTAAACAGCATGGCATTGCATAATTCACATACATAATGCCTTGCAACAAGATAACATTGCATAATTCACATATATAATGTCTTGCAACAAGATGGCATTGCATAATTCACATATATGGTAATTAGACACTAAACAGGTGGCATTCACACAAAGCATGTCTAAACTAAGCAAATGACATAGCAATGCAAGATACCATACGCACGATATGAGCAACATAACCCTGCCAAGTTAGGGCATGCACCTCGGGGGGGGAAATATGACTGGTCATCTGTCTCTGAATCCTCCTCTGAGGAGCTATCGGTAACCAGCAAGACATGCGCTTCGTCAGATAGCATTGTCTGCTCTGAAGACCTTGTTTCCACTCCAGATTTTTCCATGACCGTGCCGAATGGCTGATGCACAGGAAGAGTAATTGAATGTACTAAAATTGTTGACAAATTTAACACGTAATAAAAAATGATGGCATGATATAATTCACATATAAGATGACTGGCTAACCAGGGTGGCATTGCAAAATTCACATATATGATGCCTGGCTAGACAAGATGGCATTGCATGATTCACATATACGATAAAGAAACTAAACAGATGGCATTGACACAAAGCATGTCTAAACTAAGCAGATGACATCTTTAATGTATACAGTAAGCAATGCAAGGCACCATATGCATGATATTACCAACATCAGCATGCCAAGTTAGAGCGAAGACCTCATGGGGTAAATAGGAGTGGTCTTCTCCTTCTGAATCCCCCTCAGAACAGTTATCTTCCTCTTGATTACGATCCGAAATGGGTGGAGGGGGGCTGCCTTTGCGCCCACCATGGAACGACGTCTGCATGAAATTTTATTGCCACGCAAGGCTCGTCTCTTTTGCTCTACATGATCAGTTCCATTGTGTACAATAACTGGCATGCATAGGAATAAAACATAGTGAGATTATGTAAGGAGTGCATGCACAAATCCAGAGTGATGGTAGCAAACTGTGGATAGACCCAAAACCAATGATAGCAGGCAGATAATAGCTTTAGTTAAAAAATACAGATAATGGCTCCTTTAATGTTTGTTTGCACCCAACATGAAACTCATAGTAGACACCGGAGATTAACCAGATAGTAGACAGATAGTACTGATTGCTGCCCCAATATGTACCCCACAACCATTTAAAAACTCAAGTTTCAGCATTAGTTTGGACCTGACTCAGAGTCTAATAGGTGAACACGACGATAATGTAGCATGTCATCATATTAAGCGACGCATAACGTAAGCAGACACGGAAGAGTGCGACCTCTCTTGCGGACCCGTGTAGTCCTCAAGGTCATCTGCTCAGTTGATGATGGTAATGCAGTTGCCGTGGCTGCCGGCGGCAGGGAAGAAGATCTGAGGCGGCGAAAGACAGTCTGGAGAGCGGATCCCTGCTGTGGTGAACCCTTCCGTCGTTGGAGCAGCTGAGCTGGGGTGGAACACAGCGCCGCAGGAGCAGGACAAACCACACAAGGTTTTCTTTGACACATATCTGTAACAGAAGTAATTGAGTAAGGGCTTGTTTGAATTTGAGGATTCTAACAATGCAGGGATAGGAAATAGACAGGAATAGGATAGGAATGCACGTGCAAAACAGAGAATTTAAAAACACAGGATTTCTGCCAATCTGGGTGTTTGATTCACAACAATTGGAAGATCACAGGATGCAAAAAAGCATGGTGAGATTAAGTCAAACCACAAGAAAATGTACGGTTATAATGCTATTATGCTACTATCTCTTAGTCTTGTGCTTGATGAATAGGAATATGAAAAGGAGGAGAAGTGGAAATTAGAATTCCTACGGTTTTTCTTTCAAGGAGACACTAAAGGAACAAATCCTACAGTTTTCCTTTGCTCCATTCCTTTGCACCAAATTCATGAAAAGTAGTACCATAGGAAACTTTCCAATTCCGATGTTTTTCATTCACTTTTCCTTTCAAGCACTGGCGATCCTAGTAGGCAGGCTTGAGAAAGGAAAATCCTACACTAAAAAATGTTTTTGTGCTACTTCTATTACTTTGGACCCAGGCCACTGCCATACTAGCTCAACTCCCAGGCCCATCGACAAATGCACAGCTCAAACGCGCAGAGATAAATAATGATGGCGTTCAAGAGAGTCCATCACGGATAGCTAAGTTGCCTGGTACCTCACTGCTTGTCATATAGTAGGATAAAATAATCGTATTGCCCGTTACTACGAGTGCTCAGTGGACAATATATATAACATGTATAGTAAAAAAGAGATGCAACAAGTGTACAACCTCTTTGGCAAAGCCATGTCGATCTCAGCGTGATTGGGTTGGTCGGTGAGGATGCTCTGGCTGACTTGGCTATCGGTGGAGGGGAAGAAGATCTTAGGCGTCTGGAGATGGAGCCCGAGGTACTGCTCCACTGTGATGGAGGGTTTCGTCGTTGGAGCAGCTCCGGTGAGTTATACGACGCCGAGGCTGAAGTAGGACAAGAGAGACAACGAACAACGTTAACCTGAGTGGAATTCTAATAGCATCTCCAATACATGACGTAAAATACATAACCACAAAGTGCTAGATGTAAAATGCATCAGCCGCTCATCTCTGAACATAACTGTCGAAATTGAATTTAACTGTCGAAACTGAACTTAACTGTCAAAACTGAATTTTGCTATCGAAACTGAATTTTGCTGTCGAAATTGAACGCACTAGCAAGCTGAGGCTACACGTCGGTCGACTGGCTTTTTCATCCCTGGTCAGTCGATTTTGCACCCGTTGGATACGAAATCAAGGGCCTGCGGTTCATCTTCAACCTCCACCCCCTGAGCCGCCAGCCACCACCGGCCAAACAGCAGCCCCTCGGCGCCCGCGGCCGGCGGTGCGCCACCCCGCCCGCCCCGAAAACACTCCCCACCGCCGGTCCGCTGCCGCCCCGGCCATCCCTCTAGGCCCCCCGTGCCGAGCTTTTTCTCCGGTGATCCCCACGCCACAGCCCCACCAACGCCCCGCCACCGCCGGCGACCACCGCCCCCATCCTGAACCCTAAGATAGATAGTGGGGTACCTCTCCGGCGAGCCCCCCTCCCCGCTGCAGCTGGTTCTTCCTTCACCCCGGCGAGCCCCCCCCCCCACACACACACCCTGAAAATCGACTGACCCAAAAGTTGATTCAGTCGACTAAAGTGTAGCTAAATTGGAGCAGCATCGCAAGAAAGAGCAAGAGCGAGAGCAGCAGCGCGAGCAAGATCAATAGCAAGAGCAGACCAGGCAAAAGACCGAGAGCAAGAATAGCGCGAGCGAGAGCTAAAGTAGCAGCAGCTCCTACTGATGTGGACGTCGCCGCCGAGGGAGCGACACCGTGGAGGAAGTGGCCAGCGACGCCACCGTGGATGGAGCCACACCATGTCGGCTCGGCACCGAGCGCCGGCAGCACCGCGAGATCGAATCAAGAAGAAAATGCGCCGATTAGTGTACAACCTGTTTGGTGGCGCCGATTAGGTCGCAGCTTCATCCGAGGAAACGGTGATGATGATGCTCTTCATGAGATGCATGTGAAGACGGCGGTGTGGGAATGGAGGTGGCGCGAAAGACGAGGGGAACATCGGGGCAGCTCCTTGGAGGTGGAGGACGGGGTGGCTGAACCGGCGGGACGATGAGATCGACGATGGATCCTCATCCGGTACGATGGATGAGGGACGTTGAGGTGTTGCTGTGGACGACGTCATCGGGGAAGAGGCTCCGGCTGGGTGGCGGAAGGAGCAGGGTGTGGGCTTTCGTCGCGGGTTTTCATGGCCTCGATGTATGAATGGGTGGGCAGATGGAATGGCAGTGGGGAACCATGGCTTAGAGACGCGCTTGTCTGAAATGTGGGTAAGTTATGGAAGTACCCCCACCGATTTGAGGCGGTTCTTTCGGTTCAGGGGTACCACGGGCATTTCGCGTGTCGGGATTTCACAGGAGGTGGGAGTTTTCGCGCGCGTTGTAATTTCGGAATAGCAAGGCGCGGGTTGAGATGGAGGGAGTTGTCGGAGCACAACGAGATAAAGATATATCTTAAATATTTCGGGCTAACAAGGCGCGGGTTGAAGAGGCGGGAGTTTCGCAGCACGATAGACAGAGACGCTAGCTTGAATTTTCGGCATAACAAGGCGCGGCTTGAAATTTCGGAAGAACAAGCTTAACGTGTACCCAAAAAAAGACAATTTGCACCTCAACACGCACAACACACACACAAACACCATTTAGACTAGAGTAAGGTACACGTGCATTGCACGCATGAGATTTGGCAACCAAATTATGAATAAATACCACATTATAGCATGCAAGCTTTGAGTCATATATGCATGATGTAGATGTTCGTTTAATTCTTATAGTTCATTTCATTCAAAATCATCTAGTTTTTATAAGAAAGCTAATCTATTTTAAGATTCATGGAATTGTGCGTCGTAAGACATAAAGTAAAAACAAATAATGGCAAATCATGTAGAAAAACATTTGGGCAATTCTGATACGGAAGATTCTAGAACAAATAAGAAGTGTTTGTGTTTTGATGTTTGTGCATTATGCTTAAGTTCAACCATGGAGTCTTCTAGATTATACATGTGGCGAAATCTGGTGGAATCTAGATGATATCCAACGGCCAGTAGTGCTCAAATTTGCCATCTTTGGACCATCGGATTCGCCTCATCCAACGACCATCTTTCAAAGTTAAAGTTACCCGCACACAATATAAAAAAATATAAAATATATATATATATATATATAGGGGTATAGATATAGATATGTGATGCGAAAGCCGCCCATCATCTCCAATTAGAATAGTGTGTCCATGCACGGATGCGACGTGGCCAAATGATGTCTGCCATCGGTATCTCAAATTCAAATCAGTCTGACCTTGTTCAATGTGTATACATTACAACATGCTCGTTTCCAAACCACACCGCGCAGATCTCCGTTATATTCATGCATGCATGGGTTTCAAACATCAGGATCTCTTATTCAAATATTTGAATTCAACTTTACATTGATTATGACCTCACCTATTCTTTTACACCCACACAGTAGTCTTCTCTTTATAATTGTACCACTAACTTTCTCTCGTGCATGCATGCACACACACTACCAGTCGGCATTATCCATCGCACGCATGCAATCTTTTTCTTCAGGTCGGTCTCCCATGAAGGCACACACCCACACACATCCCCCTCTCCATCATATCGGGCATTCTTTATCTCTCACGCGTGCATGCGCAACGATCGATGTTCCTCTATGTATGTGTGTATATAGCTAGGTCTTTCATAGTTTTCCACACAAACCGATCAATCGATATATCCAGTGAGGTCTCACCCTCTTTCCCACGTCCACATCGATCAATCTATACCTCTCTATATAGGATTAACATATATAGCTAATACACCCACATTAATTATATATCCAACGTCCCCCTCTCATCATCCATGCCTTCCGCTTCATCTCTCAGACGCGTGCACAATGGCGAAGACAGGGGCAGTAAGGGCCCTGCCCCCTCCCCCCTAACATCACTATATATCGAGGCTAATATGAATGTGATCATTAGACAATTGCTGCTAAAAATGGTTTAAGTTCATGAATTGACCCTCCTCGTAAAGGATTAGCAATGCTTGGCCCCCTAGCTCATTTATTTTTCATGGCTCCGCCACTGCGCGCAACAGCGCACGTGTTCGCCCCCTCTCTCTAAATATCGATCTCGCACTTGTGCATTCCTTCATAGTCTCCCTCCACTCGGCCCCTCGCACCATCTTCTAGCCCCCCACCGGATTTTGCCACATGTACAATCTAGCAGACTCCATGGTTGAACTTAAGCATAATGCACAAACCTCAAAACAACAGTGGTTCTCTTTTGTTCTAGAATCTTCCGTATCATAACTGCCCAAACTTTTTTTCTAGTTGAATTGCCATTATTTGTTTTTACTTTATGCTTTACAACGCACAATTCCATGAATCATAAAATAGATTAAGGGCTTCTTTGATTCAAAGGATTCTCAAAGGAATTTTGGAGGATTCTAATCATTAGGAATTTTTCCTATCTTGGTTGTTTGATTCGTAGGATTGTAAACCATAGGAATTTTTCCATATGATTCATTTGCACTAGATTTCATAGGAAACATCCCATCCACTCAAACCTCTTTGAAAGAATTCTGCGTTTTTCTATGCACAATCAAACACTCGTACAATCCTGTAGGATTCAAGACGACATTCCACTATAATCCCATGTTTTTCCTATTCCCGCGTTCTTAGCTTTTTTATAAAAACTAATTGATTTTGAATGAGATGAACTATAAGAATTAAACGAAGGGCTACATCAGGCATATATGACTCAGAGCTTACATGCTATAGTGTGGTATTTATTCATAATTTGGTTGCAAAATCTGATGCGTGCAATGCACGTGTACCTTACTAGTACTTCGAGTATGTGCAAAACACGTAAATTAGAATACCAATGGCACGCTACACAGTGTCTCTCTTACAGTTCATGAAGCCACGTGGCACATGTGGAGGCGTTGTCGCGACCTCCTTGCGTGGATTGATCACAGTGACGTGCTGCTGGTTCCAGAAGAATGTACTCGTCCTCCCTGAGCCATACTGGCGGTACATGCACGAAGCGAAGATGTGCACGCACGCCATGCACGCACTCATTCCCTCGCACGCACACGCGGGTACACGGGCGGACGCAATTTTGTACCAAGATCCACCCCATGTGATAATTTGACGCGTGTAAAGTCGTTCACTTCATTGATGGTCAATTAATACAGCGCATGCAAATTGAGTGGACGTGAGGGCGGAAGAAAGACATTATTACTCCACTGCGCGCATGCGAGTAGTTAAATCGTGGGTTGCTAGTAGTACTTCCATTGGTCTCCTTCGTATTTTGTGCCAATTTTTGACAGTAACATAATATTTACGCATTTGAGCAGTGTAGTACTTGAAATTTATGTTCCGCTAAACTCATCGGGAGCCGTTTCGGGCCTCGAAACCAAAACCATCAATTAATCTTTACCTTGTTCCCATCACATTCGAAAGCCTGCTCACACCTACTAGTACGTACCAAACCTGAACGTGTTCCCACTATGCAGGTATTAGTACTAGTGCTAGTACTTAGGTTATAAAAAGGGGAACTACCTAACCGAAAATTACTCTACCTTTCCTCCTCATAAGTGCTTCTTCTTCGTCCGTCGTTGCCATGGCCGGTGAGCAGAGCTCTAGGTCGAGAACTACTCGTAACAAGGGAGCGGCAACCAAGGCTGTGGAAAAAAAGAGAGGGCTCGCCGCCACGCAGAGACCTCGAAAGATCTCTCACGGGCAGGCGATGGCTCCCAGGAGCGCCCTAGCCACGGAGGCGAACATGCCGAGCCGGCGGAGCTGGAGTCGTTATCCCTCGACGGCATGCCCGGTCAGCTCAATAAGCACCTCAATAAGCAGAAGGAGTTCATCCAAGGCTTGATGGAGTTGCTGAAGGAGAGCCTCGACGACATGCCTGCTAAGCTCAATCAGCAGGGGGAGTTGACCGCCGGCTTGGTGATGCTGCTGAAGAAGAGCATTGCCTCGGAGAAGAAGGCAACCAGCGAAATCCTGTGACTTCAGGAGGACAAGGCAAAGCTCTGCCACAAGATCGACCTGTTGAAGGAGAAGAACGCCGGTTGGAAGAAGCTGCATGAGAATAGTAGTTCCTCGATGAAGATGCTACATGCCCTCGTCATGGAACAGGAGGAGGAGTTGGCGAAGCTCCGCATCGAGCACCCGGCTGCTCTCAAGGTACGTAATGCAGCCGTGGAACAGATGATGAAGGCTCGTGTCGAGAAATCCTGCGTCATGGACAGAATGAAGAAGATGGCGGAGGAGACGCGCAAGGAGATGGAGGTCGTGGAGGCGATGAAGAAGCAGTTACGACTCCGCGGCGAATTGGATCATTTGGCCTGATAATCTTCCTTCTTCTTTTGGTCCTGTGTTTCATCTTTTGCTTCGGGTGTTTCGCCGCACGTGTCACGTTCTCTGCGAGGCATGAATAGAATAATGGTTTTTTTGAGGGAATGAATAGAACAATGCTAACAATGAGATGACTAGCAAATTAGATCATTGTTTATCGCCATATGGCACTGGGCTGCCGTGTTTCGTGTTCCTCCGTCGCAGTACTACTCCAGTGGAAAACTTGAGTATACCGCACAGTTTTGTGCTCCTCCTCGATCAGGTCGTCGGCGCATTTATATGAGCAGTCAAATCACAAGGCCCCGCCTTCCAGCAGTAATGAGCCGTCAAATCACAAAGGCCCTCGCCTCTTGTGAAACCGACCAAGCTAGACTGCCCCGCCCTCTAGCCTTTTAAAAAATGTATACTTTTGTACAGCAGTAGTATCAATGGATTGCGCCATGGAGCAAAACTTGAAATTAAAAAAAAGGTGGTACATATAGAGAGCGCTCGTCGCCAAATTATGCATATAGTACTATTAAAAAGGCTAGTCACAATAATGGTGTCCAGCACAACCCACCCCTCAAATAAAACTAAGAGGGTGCTTGGATACGTTTTAGTCCCATGACTAAAAGTAGTGGGACTAAAACATGCTAGCCTCACCCATGCTTGGATCCAAATACTAAAAAGGCTAAAATCAAGTTAATGAGCATTTATTATCCTCCAAACCCTCCAATCCAGAACTCGCCTGTGTTAAAGGAGAGGAGTTAAATGAGTAGAGAGAGGACTAATCCACATTTTAGTAGGGGTACCCCTGACTAAAAAATTTAGTCTCAAGACTAGTTTTAGCCCCTCTTTAGTCAGGGGTGCTTGGAACTTTAGCCTCTTAAAGAGACTATTTTTAGTCAGACTAAAATAAGTCCCTTGGATCCAAGCACCCTCTAAGCATCCTGGAATTCTTTGACAAAACTAAGCACCCTGAAATTCTTTGACAACTAAACTGCTGGCTATATGATGTTGGCCATATATATTGTACGTATATAATGTGAAAGTGGTAGTACTATACCAACTAAAAGATGAAATGTAAGAAATACTAGTATGTACGTACTGAAGAGTTAAAGTAACGAGAAGAAACATAACATAGTTCTGCTGGGGGCTCAGCACAACACACCCCTCAAATTAAATTAAGCACACCTGAAATTAAACTTTGCAACTATTCCGGTAGACACTGCATTAGAACCACCATGAGCAACGACACTGCCACCTTACTCGGAGTCCTCGTCCACGTCCTCGACTTCGTCCTTGTCCCTCTTCCTCTTGGCCGATACTTCTTTGCTTGAACCGCACACTTGGTTGTTGCTCTTCATCCAACCCTTGTAGATATTGAAGCAAAGGTAGCCATCCATTGCAGCGTAGTGGATGTGGTCTATATCTAGTACATTCCGCTGCCATGCATGACGATGAAACGTGTATGGAGGTTTCTCCAGTTTACCGTACGAAGGATGAACCATGGCTCCTGCCAGGGTCAGCATTGAAGGCTGACGAGAGGACACCAGCCGATTCTTCTGGAGGTCGAAGGTGTTGCCTACAACGAGGCCTATCCGACGCAGGACTTCTTTGTCGTTACCAAAGTCTACAGTAATGAATTTGACTAGGTTGCTCTCGAGGAAGTCCTTAAAATCCTGGCACTCAACGTCGGCATGGCATATGTGGTAGACCAAGCATAAGTCATGCACGCAAACCTGGATCACGGCGGGCTTCTTCCTCTCTTCATCCTTTAGATCCTTCTCTCGTCCCAGGACTGTGGTGTACTCAACATCTAGCCCAGCAACCCACTCATCATCTAAGTCTTCGAACATGCGTCTTAAGCGAGAAAGGCATCCTTTCACCGTCGCGGAAGAACGGGTGTAGACGACGACGAACTCATCTGGTTCTAACCTTGTACTCACCGCCGATCGTGGAGATTTGGGACGCCATGGATTTGGGAGGAGGGTTAGGATTAGTGGAATTGTCGTAATGTGAATGGATGGGATGAGTAGGAGCGAACCGCCATAGTACTGAAGGACGTGCGGGGATGAGTAGGAGCGAACTGCCAGCGTGCGAACGGCAGGGTAGTGGCTTTCCATTCTCCCATGATATGGGCTTCCGACAGCCCTTGGATCTGAGATCGAATGGTTGCATGGTGTGATTCTAGACGTATGGTGAATATCCTATCCTAGAGGGTTATTCTACAAATTTTCAGCAACTTAGCATGCGACCGTTTGATCTCAGATCCAAGGGCTGCCAGCAGCCCATATCATGGTTGCGCCTACCACGACCGTCGCGTCGCTCGAGCGGTCGCGCCCTTGGAGATTTAACACGGTGCGTTAGGCAATATGATGTTGGCATGCCATACATAGTCATCACTTAGTCACTCATACTACAACAAGGTTGGCTATAAGTGTATTTTTTACTCCTCTCTATCTCTTTCTTCGTACTCCCTCCGTCCCATAATATAAGAATGTTTTTGACACTATTGTAGTGCCAAAAACTTTCTTATATTATGGGACACAAGGAGTACTAGTATTTATTGCATTTGCCAAGGAGTGACCTCTTCCAATGAAATGGTGTTGCTAAGTTTGCTTCATTTAATTAGCTATAGACTCAAAATTGTCTTTTCACCTAGGTACACGCGCTTAGCACCGTTTCTTCCTTGGGTCACCAAACTAGTCTCTCTCTTCTTGATTAACTTGCCACATCAGACTTTATACCTATGTGGCAAGCTTAAGCACCTGTAGGAGCAAGAAAAGTAAGTACAATAGTGCGCTTTACATGGCATTTTTGCATATGTGGAGGAAAGAGAGGCAAGGAAAAAGTGGAGAAGTGGGCTCTCATGCAAGAGCCAGCCTCTACTACATGGTGGAGCATTGGGAGAGGCACCTGTATGGAGGTGGTCAGGAATCAGGAGACTCACGCCGGTCGTAGCGCCGCAGTTAAAATGATAATGGCAAGTCAAATCACGGGGCCCCACCTGTCCAGCAGTAACTCGCTGTCAAATCACACAGCCCTACGTTTTCAGCAGCCTACTCCCTCATCTTCTCGCGTCTCTGTCGAACCGACTAGGCGGAACTGCCCCATCGCCTACCGCGCAGGAAAAGCCCCTCCCTCGACTTTTAATAGTATACAATATACTAATTTTGTATCCATGGATTGCGCCCGCGCCATGGAGCAAAGCGTCTAGAAAATGGCGGTACACATGTACGGAGTATACAGCACGCCCGTCGCGTTCGTGTCGCACCCCAGACGGTCGGTCGGTCTGGCACGCTGCTCTCCGAATGGAACGTGCGTCATATTGCGTTTGCACACACATGTGGGACGGAAATTGAGAACTGACCATAGGCACACTCCCCGGCCCCGCAAGTCGGGTGACTTAATAGAAGAGGGAGACGAGCGATGGTACTAGAGAAGTGTTGTACTATGTTGGTGCCTGGACGATCCCTGCAAGACACGAAAGATTAGTTCGTCCATGCATGTGACCAGACTCCAGCAGACACGCCTGGATTGGCTATCGCCTACATATCGTGCAGGTTGTGTTGTACATGGCTGTAGTTGTGGTGAGAAATCTAAAAAAAGGTTTCTTGTCATCTCGCAAAATTAGGTGTCATGTGCTTCGGATCACTGCGAGGGTTAAACAGCGTCAACTGAGTTGGGCTAGTCATTGGGGGCACATGCACGAACAGTGACTACTCGGCTGCCATCTAGGTCAAGCCGGCTATGTTAATTAGGATATCTATCGACGGACCCCTTTTCTACGAGTTTATCTTTAATTTGAGCTTTGTTCCTCGTCTAGTTTGTTCGTCGGCATTCATGTTGTCTCCTTTGGGCAGTGAGGTTATGATTTCTTGTCATGTGGCATTTTTTTGTGTTATATGTTATAATCCGGCGCTTCAGATCAAAATGATGACAACTGCGCCTCCGGGCCACGTGCATGAAGACTTCTCGACAATCATTGACGAGGTCAAGCCGGCTCCGGTAGACAAAAGAAAACTAGTACTACTCCACTATATAGGCAGGAGCCTCCGTGCTTGCTTTCTAGTGTTGCTCTCTTCACACTGTCTCGGCCTCTCCAGATCTAAACACGACAGCGGTGGCCACTCTCTCTCTCTCTCTCTCTCTCTCTCTCTCTCTCTCTGCTCACCGCTGGTCACAGATCCAGCCGGATCCTCTCCGCCGGGGAAGGTGAGAAGGTGCAATGTTCACGCGGTCATCCTCGGCGATGGCTCTTACCCACTGCTGGGCGCGTCCCGATCAGCCTGCCTTGCCGTTCTCTCCCAAGCACCGCTGGCGAGGGAGGGCCTCCGACCCCTTCTTCCTCGCTGTCGTAGTGTGGGCAGATCAGGCCTCCCGCCGCCCACCTAGCGACATCCCGACGACCATCAGGTATAACTTCCTTCGAAACCGGCCTTGCTCTACCTCCCGAGCTCCTGACATCACTACATTTGTATCTTTTACTATTTCTCAGGCCCCCTCATAGATAGGATCGATCGGCTGTTCGAAAACCACCTAATTTTTTTACGTTTAAGAGGTAAAACTAGTTCATGCACTCGAATCTAGTACTACTTGGTTCAAACAAGGAAGAAAGGGGTGGGGGTGGGGGAGGATTTGTTACCTGAATCTAGGACTTGGTCGAAAGAGGAAATAATGGGGCGAAAAGTAGCAGAGACTGGCTATCCAACTGGTCTCTAGGTCTAATAGGGAAATAAAGGGAAACGCAGTACAAACTCAATATAAACCCGATCTGTTGGTTGAAAAAGGAAAGAAAGTGGGGACTGGGGGACAAGTCAACAGAGTAAGTCCAGCACTAGATTTGCTAGCCTCACACAGTATAAGGTGGCTATACCGAACAAAAATGGGACCAACCCTAGATATCATGTTCTGATGTTTGTTGCCCCGAGCCACTCTTATGTAATGCCACTGGTAAAATGTAGCAGTCGCACTGTTAAAAGTAAGGACACGTTGAACCAATGTTGTTTTCAATGTAATGCCTCCAGTAATATGAATCGATGGCACTTCTTTACACGTCCTGCTAAAATTTCCCATTAAGGTAAGTTGGTTCTTTTCGTTAGAAATGCAACTATCCTCGTCCGCCTACTCTCCCGTGCCCAAAGTAATGTCGTATTTAACGGTTGTCATAGTTAATCCTAATGCCCACACTAATATCTAGCAATGCCAGTGCTTTAGAAATTGCTACTGTCCTTGTAGGATTGCCATTCAGATAAGGAACATGCTTCTTTTCATTTGATGCATGTTTCACCACTTGTTAGTCACCCTACTTTCCACCTTTTTTGTGCAAACAGAGATATACATTTCACGCTCGATCTTAGTTGAACTGCACAAATGATATCCAAATTATAGTTGAGCATTCCAGGAGCTTCACAACCAACCTTGATGTTGCTCAATTTTATTGCAACTAATGAAGAAGAAGCTCTGTGGGTTTCGTTTTCTGATGGAAATGGAACCGGGGCTGGAGCCCTTTTCTTAAAAAAATTGAAGAAGAAGCTGCTAGCTCACGGGACATTGCTTCATTTTAGGTGAACTACCCCAAAAGGTCCCATGAATTGAATCATCCATGTTGGTGATTGAAAGAGCCAACTTCAGCATCCCAGTCTAAGCACCCCCAGCCTCCATCCTTGCGATGCACGGTACACCTCGTTTGCCACCTGCTCGACCCTAGTGTCACTGATAAAATGAAGTAATAATACAGTTAAAATAGAGCGAGTGACATCTCTATCATTTCATTTCCAACGTAGATAAAGAAAGTGCTTCTCTTTGTTAATGTATGTTTCATCAACTAGTCCCATTGTTAATGTTTAAGCGTTTCTGCAAACTGGGGTGCTTAATTTTGGTTGATACGTACAAAAATAGAGATTTGAATGTCTCAAGGCGCCTCCTTGTACTACCATTATACACTGATGTTCATCACTGGCAGAAGGTGTATCTGGGAGACTTGGGACGATGTCCAGTATGCGGCGTACCGTATGAGGCGTCGCAGGGCCCATCTCGCCCTCGCAGCATGGCATACTATGATACTATCGCAATATTTTCTTCTATTTTTTGTGTGTTTCATCAACTAGTGCCACTATAATGTAATCACGCTTTTTCATTATCTATGCAAACAGGGCTATTCAGCTGCATTTTGGTGGAACTACACAAATGTACGTATGGAACCGGCATATATGCAGAGTGCGAGGTGTGCCAAGTAAAAAATTACCGACACCAACCATGCTACATGCATGCATTGGCATCCACCACCACCAGTGGGATGTGTGGCGCTCTCTGTGGACGGATCTTTCTCGGCAGCAAATCATCTAACCAAATACTAGTAGCTTATATTGGCAGTTTTCTAGGGAGTACTCTTTTCTAAAAGAAGCACCAATCTATTTTTCTTTATTGTACACTGTGTAACAACTTTGACCCAAAGGTCCAGAGCTATTTTAGGGTGATTGGCATAGTACTCAGAGACTGATTGTAAGCATGATTTTCATTAGCTGTCACACTGATTGTAAGCATGAGCAGGTGGAAGATTAGGTTAGTGCGAAGCTTACCTTAAACCCTACTACCGCCGTTGAAACGAAGCGAGCGTCGAGGGAACCATGGAGAACGGCGGGGAAGCGACGTCGCACCATCCGGCCTCCTCTTGCGGTGGGAGAACGAATACTCATGTGGCTCCGGCCGGCTCTGCACCCTCACGAACGGCACACCATACTCAATCGATTCTTTATCCTCTGGGTGCTCGACCTTCGACCTGTACGCCCACCACCTCCGCCTGACTGTCGCCTCGGGCAAATCTGTCTGCTCCATCGCCCTGCTACCTCTTGAGCACTGCGTTGGATTTCCCCAAAGAGGAGAGGATGATGCAGCAAAGTAGCGTAAGTATTTCCCTTAGTTTTTGAGAACCAAGGTATCAATCCAGTAGGAGGCTACGCGCGAGTCCCTCGTACCTACACAAAAACAATAGCTCAATGCAACCAACGCGCTTAGGGGTTGTCAATCCCTTCATGGTCACTTACGAAAGTGAGATCTGATAGAGATGATAAATAATATTTTTGGAATAGAGATGCAAAGTAAAAAGTAAAAGCAAAGTAAAAGCAAAGCAATTATAAAGTGATGGAGATTGATATGATGAGAAAGAGACCCGGGGGCCATAGGTTTCACTAGTGGCTTCTCTCAAGAGCATAAGTATTCTACGGCGGGTGAACAAATTACTGTTGAGCAATTGACGGAATTGAGCATAGTTATGAGAATATCTAGGTATGATCATGTATATAGGCATCATGTCCGAGACAAGTAGACCGACTCCTGCCTGCATCTACTACTATTACTCCACTCATCAACCGCTATCCAGCATGCATCTAGAGTATTAAGTTAAAAACAGAGTAACGCCTTAAGCAAGATGACATGATGTAGAGGGATAGTTCCATGCAATATGATAAAAAAACCATCTTGTTATCCTCGATGGAAACAATACAATACGTGCCTTGCTGCCCCTTCTGTCACTGGGAAAGGACACCGCAAGACCGAACCCAAAGCTAAGCACTTCTCCCATGGCAAGAACAACCAATCTAGTAGGGCAAACCAAACTGATAATTCAAAGACACTTGCAAAGATAACCAATCATACATAAAAGAATTCAGAGAAGATTCAAACATTATTCATAGATAGACTTGATCATAAACCCACAATTCATCGGTCTCAACAAACACACCGCAAAAAGAAGATTACATCGAATAGATCTCCACGAGAGAGGGGGAGAACATTGTATTGAGATCCAAAAAGAGAGAAGAAGCCATCTAGCTACTAACTATGGACCCGTAGGTCTGAAATAAACTACTCACACTTCATCAGAGGGGCTTGGATGATGATGTAGAAGCCATCCGTGATCGATGCCCCTTCCGGCGGAGCTCCGGAACAGGCCCCAAGATGGGATCTCATGGATACAGAAAGTTGCGGCGGTGGAATTAGGTTTTTGGCTCCATCCCCGATCGTTTGGGGGTACATAGGTATATATAGGAGGAAGAAGTACGTCGGTGGAGCTTCGAGGGGCCCACGAGGCAGGGGGCGCGCCCTAGGGGGGCGCCCTCCACCCTCGTGACTGCCTCGTGGCTTTCTTGACAGAGAGTCCAAGTCTCCTGGATCTTATCTGATGAGAAAATCACATTTCCGAAGGTTTCATTCCGTTTGGACTCCGTTTGATATTCTGTTTCTCCGAAACACTGAAATAGGCAAAAAACATCAATTCTGGGCTGGGCCTCCGATTAATAGGTTAGTCCCAAAAATAATATAAAAGTGGAAAATAAAGCCCAATATAGTCCAAAACAGTAGATAATATAGCATGGAGCAATCAAAAATTATAGATACGTTGGAGACGTATCATGCCCAGAGGAGATACTCGATGAACTCGAAGGACTGCGGCGTGACTGCCGCCGAGGAGTACATGTACATCGCCGCCCTCATCGCCGCCGTCTCGCTCTTTCGCATACATTGCCACATGGCCCGCACCGTCCTCGAAATCTCCCACTCATTGTCAAACCAACTATGGATCTCCTTCAACCTGGCTAACTTTGCCTGGTCGCCGCCGGTGATCTGCCTGATTCGCTGCTGCATCCTCTCCATAGATGTCCTTCTGAGTGGTCCGGTGCTAGCTTTGGAAGATGGGAGGAGAGACGGTGATCTTGCAATAGAGAAGAGGGAGAGGCGAGACTGTGGTTTTGGAATGGAGATGATGGAGAGGAAAGGAGGTGGTTTTGCAATGGAGAAGATCAAACGAGGGAGAGGCGAGACGATGGTTTTGGAATGGAGATGATGGAGAGGAGAGGAGGTGGTTTTGCAATGGAGAAGATCAGAAGAGGGAGAGGCGAGACGGTGGTTTTGGAATGGAGATGATGGAGAGGAGAGGAGGTGGTTTTGCAATGGAGAAGAGGGAGAGGAGCGTGTGGCAGCGATTTAGGATTGGACGAGAGGGCCGGCGCGATGTGACTGGATCAAAATTAAAATCAATTTACCCTTCAATTAAGAAAGCGACCCCACATTAACTAGTCTCCCTTTTATTCTGGGTCATAATTGACCATGATTTTCGCACATAAAATATATGTTATACGTTGCAAAAACAATATAATTTGAAAGTACATTCAGATACGAACCAAACGAAACAATTTTTGGTGACATGCATTCATATTTTCCTTGTCAAATACAGTACATGGTCAAACTTTGACCCAAAATACGCAAAACAACAAAAAAATACTTCCAAGACCAGCGCCGCTCTTCCGCTCTTCTCCTCTTAAACCACTGCCGCTCCTCTCCTGTTCCAATCTAAATGCAGCGCCGCTCCTCTCCTCTTCCATTTCAAAACCACCGCCCCTCCTCTCCTGTTCCAGTCCAAAACCAGCGTCGCTCCTCTCTCGTTCTAATCCAAAACCAGCGCTGCTCCTCTCCTCTTCCATTCAAAAACCACCGCCGGCGAGTGAAGGTGATGTGGAGAAGTAGATCAATGGAGGAGTACAACCGATACATGAGGATCATAGACGGCGACCCTGTGAAGCTAGCTAGGATGTTGGAGATACAGTCTTGGTTTGACAACAAGGACCAACTAGCGGCGACGGCGACATCCATGGCCAAATATCTGCAACAGAGCGAAAAGGCGGCGATACTCCCGGAGGGAGTCGTGCCGGAGTACATAGAGCTGCTCCTCTGGGCCATGGAGCAAACAGATTTACCGAATCCGATCGTGAGGGAGCGGTGGTGGGAGTATCGATCCCAGATGGAGCATCCACCAGAAATTGAAGGATCGAGCATCTACAGGGTGCCGTTTGTGAGGGTGTCCTACCAGAGCGAGCCGGTGGAGTCTTCGTCGACCGAACCCAACTGCAAGAGGAGAAAAGCAGTTGGCCCGATGACGCTTCCCCGCCATCGTCTCCCTCGCCATTCACATCATCCCACGGGGCGGCTGTCTGCCGCCGAGGAATGGGAGGGGGCTGCCCCCCAGCCCAATAGTCGGGCAGGTTGTGAATTATTAGGAGGATCTTAGGGTTGTCAGTATTTGCAGGTTGTGAATTGTGTTTTGTGTTGTGTATTTTGAGAGTACCTTCAGATATGAATGTCTTTTGAATTTCAGATTTGCAGTATTGAGCATATGAAGTATTTTATGAATTCTAGAGATCTATTTTTAGCACTTAAAAATGTAGTTTCATAGGAGTATAAAAGTGCAGACAATGTGATTCTTAGAGAAAAAACTGCAAGTTTCAGTTTCAGATAAGAAACTGCAAGTTCAGTTTCAGATAAGAAATTGCAACTTTCAGAGGTAGAGCATTTATATTAACACGGCCTTTTCAAACAGGGTTAACATCATGTTGGAAATTTTATTCATGGTCGAAAATGGAACTACCAGCCAGTTAACATCATGCTGATCAACATTCATGCATAGCACATCTTCATATGATGCACAGTTAAAATGCCCACACAATGTCGAGTGTGCGAAACACAGAGAAAAGGAGGGACGAAGTTTTGGCAAGTGTTGGACGTGGTTTTGGGCTGCCCCGTCTAGGCTTTCATTTTTAACATGCGCAGCCCACGACCTCGGATGGGAGGTCCATAGGCCTATTTGTATTTTCTTAGGGCCGTCATGTATTAACCGGCCTATGGACCTCCCATCCGAGGTTTTATTTTTGGTAGCCCAATTTATGTATTTTTTTGAAGAAAACGGAGAGGTTTGTTCTATTTTTCTATATAAGAACAGGAACGCCAGGTCCAACTTATGTTTCCTTTCTAACTATATTATATATATTTAAAATATTTTATATGTTATTATATATTATTTTTATTGTCATCATATATTTAACAGATACTTACATATGTAAGAAAACAATATCCCACATCTTATTAACTTATAAAAATAATTTCTTAACAAATAAAATCCTGGATTGTTTTGGCATGAAAATCCTAGTGATTGTGTACAAAAGCTTGGCAAGATTTAAGGACGAATGTAATAATATCACTTATTATTTAAATATGTTTATAACAAAATGCTCAGCCCCTTTTTATTTTTTGATAACATTGCTGGCCCAACCCAACATTATAATTAGAATCAGCCTAGCAAAATCGTGTATTTCAAGAAAGTGCAAATGGCCTGTAATTTTTTAGGAAATAAAATAAATGGGCCGCATGGACGCTACATTATTTGTTCATCCAGCCCAGCTAATGACTGTAATTCAAAAAAAAGATCAAATTGACTGTAAATTCTACCGCGCAAAAAAAGACTGTAAATTCTGAAAAAATGGGTTGAATACGTGCCACATTTTTGGAGGCTGAAATGTGGGCCAATAGGTCGAAGCCAACGCAAGTCGTTGTCAATTTAGTCAACAAATGATTCTGACATGTTAGCCATTGGATTTACATCCAACGACTGGCGTCCATCTTCAATCTCTCGTCTTCTTCCTCCAGCGCCGCTGGGACCACCTCCCGCCTCCTGCTGCTAGCAACTCTGCTTAGCACGCTTCGCTATGAAGTGCTACTCCACCGTTGGCCAGGCCATCCCTCCACCCCTCCACACCTCCTGTTCTTCTCCACCGACTGCCGAACCACACCGCACTAGAACCAATTAACCCTCATACACCTCTCCTTCTGCGACTCTACTCCCGTGCCTTCCCATCTCCGGCTCGTTGCTGTCCGGGGCCTCGCCATCGTCCACCACCTTGGATGCGCTCGGCGCGGCATGGTCAACGTGGTCAACGAACGACACCATCGGAAGTAGACTGTGAGTGGAGAGGCTGACAACTGGGTCCATGGCTGCACACAAGGAAATGCCTCCTTATTACGCGCAAAATAATGATTCCTCCACCTAACATCTGGGACCTACCGGAAGGGCCTCTGTATTTCGCGAAAATAATGTTCCCCCCACTGACATGTCAGACCCACCAGCTATCTTCGCACGCAAGGAAGTGCCTCCTTATTACGCAAAAAAAATGAATATTCCCCCTGCCAGCTGGAACCCAGCATAGTGCGAGGCTGACTTGTGGGCCTACCAAGTTGACGGGGACGGAGGGCTTTGTCAACTTAGTCAATATGAAGAATTCTAGCTCCTGTTACCGTACGATGTTCATCCAACGACCGTAGTGCTTCTTCAGCCTCTGGTCTTCTTGCTCCAGCCGCCCAAACCAGCGCCGGTCGTGCCGCGTGCTCCTGCCTCCCGTGGCCGGCTGTGATGCCGCGAAGGCATCACCGCCCCCTACTACTCCCACCGTTAGCCAGGCCATCCCTCTACTCACCCACACCCCCTGTTATTCTGCGGCGACAGCAGCCTCACACCACAGTCGAACCGGTGAACCCTCGTACTCCTCTTCGTGTGAGCATCCACTGCTGTGTCTTCCCCGGCTCCGAGTCGTCCCCTTCCTAGTCCTCGCCGTCGTCCACCGCCGTGGTGCTCTCGGCGCGGCGTGGTCAACGTGGTTAAGGAACGACTTCCATCGGACGTGGACTGCACGTGGAGAGGCTGACAGCTGGGTCCACGGCCGCAGCAAGGAAGTGCCTCCTTATTACACGCAAAATAATGATTCCTCCACCTGACAGCGGGGACCCACCAGACAGGCCACCGTATTTTGCAAAAAAAACATTTCCCCCTGACTGCTGGGACCCACCAGCTACATCTTCGCACGCAAGCAAGTGCGTCCGGGCAAAAAAAAAGATTCGCCCCCCTGACTGCTGGGACCCACCAGCTACATCTTCGCACGCAAGGAAGTGCGTCCGGGCAAAAAAAACGATTCGCCCCCTGACTACTGGGACCCACCAGCTACATCTTCGCACGCAAGGAAGTGCCTGACAGTCGGGACCCACCTGGTCGAAGCGTACGTAGCGTTGTCATTCTGGTCGCGAACGTGTACGTACATATATACTGGTGGATGTAGAGGCGTGCACGTGTCATAGTAGAGGCGCGTACGTGTCGTAGTAGAGGCGTGCACGTAGCATGTACACGTACGTACAGCGGCCAGGATACAAGAAAGAAAATACGACCACGTATGTGTACATACGGGCGGGGTCTCGAACGCCTACTTGCGCATACGTACGGCCAGGGCTCGTGTACATGGCTGGGTCGGAACGGAGAAACAACATCGTCGTCGTGTTCATGGGGAGGCAACGGAATGCGTCGTGTTCATGGGGAGACAATGGAATGCGCCATGTTCATCGGGAGGCAACGGAACACGTGGGAGCCAACAGGTTGGGTCGGAACGGAATGCGTGGTCGTGTTCATCGGGAGGGCTTGGACAGAACAGGCAATGGAAACGAGGCATGGCGTACCGCAAAACGGAGGAAACGGACCTCCTATGTTCGGAACGGGGTCCTATTGATCGGGAGGGGTGTGGCGTACCGCAAAACGGAGGAAACAGACCTCCTACGGTCGAAACGGGGATCCTGTTGATCGGGAGGGGTGTGGCGTACCGCAAAACGGACGAAACGGACCTCCTACGGTCGAAATGGGGGTCCTGTTCATCGGGAGGGGTGTGGCGTACGACAAAACGGACGAAACGAACCTCCTACGGTCGAAACGGGGGTCCTGTTCATCGGGAGGGGTGTGGCGTACCGCAAAATCGGACTCCATGGGATACTGTTCATCTCCACTGTCGACCTCCTCCAGCCTCCACAGGCTACCGTCGACCTCCTCCAGCCTCCACGGGCTCCTGTTCATCCAGCCTCCACCGCGCGCTACTCGACCGGCTACTGTTCAACCACCCCTCCACGGGCACCCCTCCATCGTCTACTGTTCATCCAGCCCTCCACACCACGGGGTCCTGTTCAACCACCCCTCCACGGGCACCCCTCCACCGTCTACTGTTCATCCACCCCTCCACACCACGGGGTCCTGTTCATCTAGAGGCAATGCCACCTCTCACTGTTCATCCACCCCCCCTCCGCAATGCTCACTGTTCATCCAATCGATCGGCTTCAGTTAGCAGCAATAGCGAAGGAATCGCTCGATCGGGTTCAGTTAACAGCCATCGATCGATCGCTCGGGTTTAGTAACGCGTAGCCTGCAGTGCAATCGCTCGGGTTCAGTTAGAGCCCAACGCCTCGCTCGGGTTCAGTTACAGCCAACGCCTTGCACACACGCGTGTACGTGTATGAGAGAAACACACATCGCTTGGCCCCCGACCTCCCACAGTAACCGGGAACTCCCCAAAATTTTCCTCCCCCTCGCTTCTACCACGTTTTTTTCCGTCATGGACGGCCCAAAGAATGTCATGCAGCCGCGTCTCCAGCCCGCCCAGGACGAAAAGCCCATTTTCTGTCATGATTTTTTGTCATAGAAGTAGGAGCCCACCACATCTATGATGATACCGGGTTTTGTCACAATTATCGTCATAGAAGTGTCATATGTATGACAGAAAAAAATTCGTTCGGCCCAAAATGTCACGGATGTGTATTTTTTTTGTGGTGATGTGATGTTTATCTTTTATACATCTTATCTTGCTTAGTTCGGCGGTAGCTTTATAAGATGATCTCTCACTAAATTTCAAGGTACAAGTGTTCTCCCTGAGTATGCACCATTGCCAAAGTTCATCGTGCCCACACACCACGTGATGATCAGGTGTGATAAGCTCTATGTCCATCTACAACGGGTGCAAGCCAGTTTTGCACATGCAAAATACTCAGGTTAAACTTGACGAGCCTAGCATATGCAGATATGGCCTCGGAACACTGAGACCGAAAGGTCAAGCGTGAATCATATAGTAGATATGATCAACATAGTGATGTCCACCATTGAAAGCTACTCCATTTCACGTGATGATCGGTTATGGTTTAGTTGATTTGGATCACGTGATCACTTAGATGATTAGAGGGATGTCTATCTAAGTGGGAGTTCTTAAGTAATATGATTAATTGAACTTTAATTTATCATGAACTTAGTCCTGGTAGTATTTGCATATCTATGTTGCAGATCGATTGCTCGCGTTTAGCTCCCCTATTTTATTTTTTATATGTTCCCAGAGAAAACTAAGTTGAAAGATGTTAGTAGCAATGATACAGATTGGATCCGTGATCTGAGGATTTTCCTCATTGCTGCACATAAGAATTATGTCCTTGATGCATCGCTAGGTGACAGACCTATTGCAGGAGCAGATGCAGACGTTATGAACGTTTGGCTAGCTCAATATGATGACTATTTGATAGTTCAGTGCACCATGCTTAAATGGCTTAGAATCGGGACTTCAAAGATGTTTGAACGTCACGGACCATATGAGATGTTCCAGGAGTTGAAGTTAATATTTCAAGCAAATACCCGAGTTGAGAGATATGAAGTCTCCAACAAGTTCTATAGCTAAAAGATGGAGGAGAATAGCTCAAGCAGTGAGCATGTGCTCAGATTGTCTGGGTACTACAATCGCTTGAATCAAGTGGGAGTTAATCTTCCAGATAAAATAGTGATTGACATAATTCTCTAGTCACCATCACCAAGTTAGTAGAACCTCATGATGAACTATAGTATGCAAGCGATGACGAAAACGATTCCCAAGCTTTTCATGATGATGAAATCGATGAAGGTAGAAATCAAGAAAGAGCATCAAGTGTTGATGATTAATAAGACCACTAGTTTCAAGAAAAGGGGCAAAGGGAAGAAGGGGAACTTCAATAAGAACGGCAAGCAAGTTGCTGCTCGAGTGAAGAAGCCCAAGTCTGTACCTAAGCCTGAGACTAAGTGCATCTACTGCAAAGGGACTGGTCACTGGAAGCGGAACTACCCCAAGTAATTGGCGGATAAGAAGGATGGCAAAGTGAACATAAATATATTTGATATACATGTTATTGATTTGTACTTTACTAGTGTTTATAGCAACCCCTCAGTATTTGATACTAGTTCAGTTGCTAAGATTAGTAACTCGAAACGGGAGTTGCAGAATGAACAGAGACTGGTTAAGGGTGAAGTGACGATGTGTGTTGGAAGTGGTTCCAAGATTGATATGATCATCATCGCACACTCCCTATACTTTCGGGATTAGTGTTGAACCTAAATAAGTGTTATTTGGTGTTTGCGTTGAGCATGAATATGATTTGATCATGTTTGTTGCAATACGATTATTCATTTAAGATAGAGAATAATTGTTGTTCTGTTTACATGAATAAAACCTTATATGGTTACACACCCAATGAAAATGGTTCGTTGGATCTCGATCATAGTGATACACATATTCATAATATTGAAACCAACAGATGCAAAGTTAATTATGATAGTGCAACTTATTTGTGGCACTGCCGTTTAGGTCATATTGGTGTAAAGCGCATGAAGAAACTACATGCTGATGGGCTTTTGGAATCACTTAATTATGAATCACTTGATGCTTCCAAACAATGCCTTATGGGCAAGATGACTAAGACTCCGTTCTCCGGAACAATGGAGCGAGCAACTGACTTATTGGAAATAATACATACTGGTGTATGCGATCCGATGAGTGTTCAGGCTTGCGGCAGGTATCGTTATTTTCTGACCTTCACAGATGATTTGAGCAGATATGGGTATATCTACTTGATGAAACATAAGTCTGAAATGTTTGAAAAGTTCAAAGAATTTCAGAGTGAAGTAGAAAATCATCGTAACAAGGAAATAAGGTTTCTATGATCTGATCGCGGAGACAAATATTTGAGTTATGAGTTTGGTCTTCAAATTAAAACAATGTGGAATAGTTTCACAAATCCATGCCACCTGGAACACCACAACATAATGGTGTGCCCGAACGTCATAACCGTACTTTATTGGATATAGTGCAATCTATGATGTTTCTTACCGATTTACCACTATAGTTTTGGGGTTATGCATTAGAGGCAGCTGCATTCATGTAAAAAGGGCACCATCTAAATTCGTTTGAGACAACACCGTATGAACTGTGGTTTGGCAAGAAACCAAAGTTGTGGTTTCTTAAAATTTGGGGTTGTGATGCTTATGTGAAAAAGTTTCATCCTAATAAGCTCAAAACCCAAATCGGATAAATGTGTCTTCATAGGGTACCCAAAGGAGACTGTTGGGTACACCTTCTATCACAGAGCCGAAGGCAAGACATTCATTGCTAAGAATAGATCCTTTCTAGAGAAGGAGTTTCTCTCGAAAGAAGTGAGTGGGAGGAAAGTAGAACTTGATGAGGTAACTGTACCTGCTCCCTTATTGGAAAGTAGTTCATCACAGAAATCGGTTTATGTGACACCTACACCAATTAGTGAGGAAGTTAATGATGATGATCATGAAACTTCAGATCAAGTTATTACTGAACCTCGTAGGTCAATCAGAGTAAGATCCGCACCAGAGTGGTGCGGTAATCATGTTCTGGATGTTATGTTAATTGACCATGACGAACCTACGAACTATGAAGAAGCGATGGTGAGCCCAGATTCCGCAAAATGGCTTGAAGCCATGAAATCTGAGATGGGATCCATGTATGAGAACAAAGTGTGGACTTTGGTTGACTTGCCCAATGATCGGCAAGCCATTGAGAATAAATGGATCTTCAAGAAGAAGACTGACGCTGACGGTAATATTACTGTCTATAAAGCTCGACTTGTTGCAAAAGATTTTCGACAAGTTCAAGGGATTGACTACAATGAGACTTTCTCACCCGTAGCGATGCTTAAGTCTGTCTGAATCATGTTAGCAATTTCCGCATTTTATGATTATGAAATTTGGCAAATGGATTTTAAAACTGCATTCCTGAATGGATTTCTGGAAGAAGAGTTGTATATGATGCAACCAAAAGGTTTTGTCGATCCAAAGGGAGCTAACAAAGTGTGCAAGCTCCAGCGATCCATTTATGGACTGGTGCAAGCCTCTCGGAGTTGGAATAAATGCTTTTATAGTGTGATCAAAGCATTTAGTTTTATACAGACTTTTGGAGAAGCCTGTATTTACAAGAAAGTGAGTGGGAGCTCTATAGCATTTTTGGTATTATATGTGGATGAAATATTGTTGATTGGAAATGATATAGAATTTCTGATAGCATAAAGGGATACTTGAATAATATTTTTTCAATGAAAGACCTCGGTGAAGCTGCTTACATATTGAGCATCAAGATCTATAGAGATAGATCAAGACGCTTGATAAGTTTTTCAATGAGTACATACCTTGACAAGATTTTGAAGTAGTTCAAAATGGAACAGTCAAAGAAAGAGTTCTTGCCTGTGTTACAAGGTGTGAAACTAAGTAAGACTCAAAGCCCGACCACGGCAGAAGATAGAAAGAGAATGAAAGTCATTCCCTATGCCTTGGCCATAGGTTCTATAAAATATGCCATGTTGTGTACCAGATCTATTGTATACCCTACACTATTTTTGGCAAGGGAGTACAACAGTGATCTAGGAGTAGATCACTGGATAGCGGTCAAAATTATCCTTAGTGGAATAAGGATATGTTTCTTGATTATGGAGGTGACAAAAGGTTCGTTGTAAAAGGTCACATCGATGCAAATTTTGACACTGATCCAGATGACTCTAAGTCTCAATCTGGATACATTTTGAAAGTGGGCGCAATTAGCTAGAGTAGCTCCGTGCAGAGCATTGTTGACATAGAAATTTGCAAAATACATATGGATCTGAATGTGGCAGACCCGTAGACTAAACATCTCTCACAAGCAAAACATGATCATACCTTAGCACTCTTTGGTGTTAATCACATAAGTGATGTGAACTAGATTGTTGACTCTAGTAAACCCTTTGGGTGTTGGTCACATGATGATGTGAACAATGGGTGTTAATCACTTGGTGATGTGAACTATTGGTGTTAAATCACATGGCAATGTGAACTAGATTATTGACTCTAGTGCAAGTGGGAGACTGAAGGAAATATGCCCTAGAGGCAATAATAAAGTTATTATTTATTTCCTTATATCATGATAAATGTTTATTATTCATGCTAGAATTGTATTAACCGGAAACATGATAGATGTGTGAATACATAGACAAACAGAGTGTCACTAGTATGCCTCTACTTGACTAGCTCGTTGATCAAAGATGGTTTTGTTTCCTAGCCATAGACAAAGAGTTGTCATTCGATTAACGGGATCACATCATTAGGAGAATGATGTGATTTACTTGACCCATTCCGTTAGCTTAGCACTCGATCGTTTAGTATGTTGCTATTGCTTTCTTCATGACTTATACATGTTCCTATGACTATGAGATTATGAAACTCCCGTTTACCGGAGGAACACTTTGTGTGCTACCAAACGTCACAACATAACTGGGTGATTATAAAGGTGCTCTACAGATGTCTCCGAAGGTACTTGTTGGGTTGGCGTATTTCGAGATTAGGATTTGTCACTCCGATAGTCGGAGAGGTATCTCTGGGCCCACTCGGTAATGCACATCACTATAAGCCTTGCAAGCATTGTAACTAAGGAGTTAGTTACGGGATTATGTGTTACGGAACGAGTAAAGAGACTTGCCGGTAACGAGATTGAACTAGGTATTGAGATACCGATGATCGAATCTCGGGCAAGTAACATACCGATGACAAAGGGAACAACGTATGTTGTTATGCGGTTTGACCGATAAAGATCTTCGTAGAATATGTAGGAGGCAATATGAGCATCCAGGTTCCGCTATTGGTTATTGAACGGAGACGTGTCTCGGCCATGTCTACATAGTTCTCGAACCCGTAGGGTCCGCACGCTTAAAGTTTTGATGACGGTTATATTATGAGTTTATGTGTTTTGATGTACCGAAGGTAGTCCGGAGTCCCGGATGAGATCGGGGACATGACGAGGAGTCTCGAAATGGTCGAGATGTAAAGATCGGTATATTGGACGACTATATTCGGACATCGAAAAGGTTCCAAGTGGTTTGGGTATTTTTCGGAGTACCCGGGAGTTACGGGAATACGGGGGAAGAAATATATGGGTCTTATTGAGCTTTAGGGGAGAGAGAGAGAGAGGCAGGCCACACGCCCCCCTAATGACTAGTCTGAATTGTACTAGGGGGAGGGGCGGTGCCCCCTCCTTCCTTCTCTTCCCTCTTCCCTCTTTCCCTTCCTTGTCTCCTACTCCTACTACTTGGAAGGGGAGGAATCCTACTTCGGGTGGGAGTAGGACTCCTCCATGGCGCGCCATAAGGGCCGTCCCTAACTCCCTCCTCCACTCCTTTATATACGTGGCCAGGGGGCACCTCATAGACATAACAATTGATCGTTTGATCTTTTAGCCATGTGCGGTGCCCCCCTCTACCATAGTCCACCTCGATAATACTGTAGCGGTGCTTAGGCAAAGCCCTGCGTGACTGCGTCGGTAGGACATCATCATCATCACCACGCCGTCGTGCTGACGAAACTCTCCCTCAACACTCGGCTGGATCGGAGTTCGAGGGATGTCATCGGGCTGAACGTGTGCTGAACTCGGAGGTGCCGTGTGTTCGGTACTTGATCGGTCGGATCGTGAAGACGTATGACTACATCAAACGCGGTGTGCTAACGCTTCCACTTACGGTCTATGAGGATATGTAGACGACACTCTCCCCTCTCGTTGCTATGCATCAACATGATCTTGTGTGTGCGTAGGAATTTTTTTGAAATTACTGCGTTCCCCAACATTTTCCTCCTAAACCATCAAAGAAAAAAGGATGATGAGGATTTTGAGCGCTTTGCTGAAATGATTAGACCTATCTTCTTGCGTATGTGTTTCACTGATATGCTCGAAATGAATCCTTATGCTAAGTATATGAAAGAAATTGTTACAAATAAAAGAAAGATATCGGAAGCTGAAATTTCCACCATGCTTGCTAATTATACTTTTATAGGTGGAATACCTAAGAAACTAGGAGATCCCGGAGTACCAACTATACCATGCTCCATTAAAAGAAACTATGTTAAAACTGCTTTATGTGATCTTGGAGCCAGTGTTAATGTTATGCCTCTCTCTTTGTATCGTAGACTTGATTTGAATAAGTTGACACCTACTGAAATATCTTTCCAAATGGCTGATAAATCAACTGCTATACCTGTCGGTATTTGTGAGGATGTGCCTGTTGTGGTTGCAAACGTTACTATTTTAAGAGACTTTGTTATCCTTGATATTCCCGAGGACGATAGTATGTCTATTATTCTGGGAAGACCCTTTTTGAATACTGCAGGGGCTGTTATTGATTACACCAAAGGCAATGTCACTTTTCATGTTAATGGCAACGAGCATACGCTACACTTTTCGAGGAAACAACCTCAAGTTCATAGTATAAACTCTATTGGAAAAATTCCATCGATTATTTTTGGAGGCTTTGAATTTCCTCTTCCTACTGTCAAGAAGAAATATGATATTCTTATTGTTGGGGATGTGCATATCCCCGTTGAGGTAACCTAGTGTTATTCGAAAATTCTCCAGTTCCATGTTATTCGGAATGAGTTTGTTAACAAGACCTGATCAACCTTGTTAGTGGATTCCTTTTGATGAGCATGAGATGGATGAATTTAGAAAACACAACTCTCTATACCCTCTTTTTACTTTTTGTTATTTATATTAAATAAAGCAAAAATAGTAATTTCTGTCTGTTTTTTGAATTATCCATGCAATAAAAAATACCCCAAAAATAAAAGTTCTCCAAATGCCTTGAAATTTAAATATGATTTTTTCTAGAATATTTGAGAATATCTAGCACTGAGAACACAGCAGGGGGAGCAAGCACCTGGCCACGAGGGTGGAGGGCGCGCCCTTCCCCCCTGGGCGCCCCCTACCTCGTGGCCCATGCTGGCTCCCCTCCACTTATTCCAGCTACCACACACTCCTTCTTCCTCCCACAAACATCACTAACCAGCTCAAACCCGAGTCCAAGCTCATTTTGCTGCCATTTTCGATCTCCTTTCTCAAAGCACCTCTCACAAAACTGCTTTGGGGGATTGTTCCTTGGTATGTGACTCCTCCAATGGTCCAATTAGTTTTTGTTCTAGTGCTTTAGTCATTGCATATTTTTGCTGCTTAGGTGACCCTGTTCTTGAGCTTGCATGCCAAATTTACGTGGTCATAAGTAGTTTTGACACATGATATTGCCTCTAGGCACTTGTAGGAGGAGTTTCTATTAATTTTGTTGAGTTTGGTTCACTTTTATTTCGAAGTTAATAAAAATTTCAGAAAAAGATGAAGAGATTTTTGAGGGGCTCATCGAGCCAGAGCTCGAAGGATAAGCAAAGTGAGGAGGATAAGAGGCCCAAATATAATCTCACTCGCACCGCGGAAGTTCGGCCGTGTGAATGGACTTGTGATAATTTCTTGAGAGCAGCCGGGATTTATGATGATTTCTATGAATTGGCTGAGAATGCAGGCCTCACCGCCTTCCTCTACGACCAATGCGAACAGTATCTCTTACTCACCAATATCTTTGTGCAAAATTTTCATTTCCATGCTAGGAGCTCACCACCTACGGCGGAATTTTATTTATATGACGAGCATAAGGAGATGTCACTTCGTGATTTTTGTCGGGTTTGTTTGATCCCTTTCGAGGGCAGCGTAGAGGAACCACATCGTGACGATGTGGATGGGTTTATTGGTACCATTACTGTAGGGGAAACAAGGAAGGTTTCCGATGCATGAATTATTAGCATACACTTTCCTGTTCTATGCTACTTTGCTATATTTGCTAGTAGATGCTTAATTGGGCACAGAAACTGTGGAAACCTGAGTGCCCCTGATATTGTTATTTTGTGCCATGCCTTATTTCGTGATGACACATTCAGTATGGGCGCTATTATTGCAAAGCGGTTAAATCTTAACCGTACTAAGGGCCCCGTCCATGGAGGCATCTTTGCCTCGCGCCTCGCTACACACTTTAACATACCTATTAGGCATTATGAGAAGGAAGAGAAGTTGCTGCCTCCTGTTTATTTAGATTATAAGAGTATGGTAGCACATGATTTTATTGTTAAGAATAGGGAAAAGGCGCTTAAGTACAAATTATTATTTGGTAAAAATCATCCCGAGACTATTACATTGCCTGCTCCTTCCTTGTTTGATTTATCTGCAGGCAAGTACCTTGTTCCATTGGAGGCCATTCACGCCTACCAGAACCCTACATCAGCTATAGAGCCAGAGTCGGAACCATGATTTGATCCTCCATGACAGTCTAATTATCAGTGGGATCCGGAGATGATTGCCAACCAGTGGCAATCCGAGGCTTCTTCACAGTATGACCCCAAGTATTACTTTGGATATCCGCCAGGCCAGCCGTGGCCATAGACCAACTTAGGCCAAAAGCCTAAGCTTGGGGGAGTACGTATTTCTCACCGACATTACATTCATGTTCACACACTCATTGCCAGTTGTTGGTGCTCATACTTTTTCATTGTATCATCCATGCTAGTTTATTTTCCTTTTTTATGCTTTCTTCTTGTGTGTTTAATAAACCTTAAGAAAAATAAAAAAATTAGTTGTAGATTTTAGTTAGTTTACTTTCCATGCTTGTAGTAGTAATTAAAAAGAAAACCCAAAAAGATTTCTCGTTCTCCTTTTGCTTGTTGGGAGTGAGGGAGTCCTGGATTAGGGGGTCTCCCGACAGCCGGACTATATCCTTTGGCCGGACTGTTGGACTATGAAGATACAAGATTGAAGACTTCGTCTCGTTTCCGGATAGGACTCTACTTGGCGTGGAAGGCAAGCTAGGCAATACGGATATTTATATCTCCTCCTTTGTAACCGACCTTGTGTAACCCTAGCCCCCTTCGGTGTCTATATAAACCAGAGGGTTTTAGTCTGTAGGACAACATACAATCATACCATAGGCTAGATTCTAGGGTTTAGCCTCTCCGATCTCGTGGTAGATCAACTCTTGTAATACTCATATCGTCAAGAAAAATCAAGCAGGACGTAGGGTTTTACCTCCATCAAGAGGGCCCGAACCTGGGTAAAACATCATGTCCCCTGCCTCCTATTACCATCCTCCTTAGACGCACAGTTCGGGACCCCCTACCCGAGATTCGTCGGTTTTGACACCGACATTGGTGCTTTCATTGAGAGTTCCTCTGTGTCGTCGCCGTTAGGCTAGATGGCTCCTACTATCATCGATAGCGATGCAGTCCAGGGTGAGACTTTTCTCCCCGGACAGATCTTTGTATTCGGCGGCTTCGCACTGCGGGCCAACTCGCTTGGCCATCTAGAGCAGATCGAAAGTTACGCCCCTAGCCACCAGGTCAGGTTTGGAAGCTTAAACTACACGGCCGATATCCGCGGAGACTTGATCTTCGACGGATTCGAGCCCCTGCCTTGTGCGTCGCGCGGTCACGATGAGTACGATTTAGCTCTACCATCGGACCATATTCAGGAGATTGCACCGGCAACCGCTCCGAGCCTCAATTTGGAGCCAGTTGCGCCATCCATGGATGGGTGGATAGACCCCGTCACTGAGGCCGTATCCTCAGCGGCGATCGAGCCGAATATCGACCTTACCCTTCACGAGAGCCGTGTTGCCAAACTGTCGGATCCTTCTCCGGCCACGGACTCCGAACCGCCTGCGCCCGTTCCTGTCGAATCTGATTGGGCGCCGATCATGGAGTTTACCTCCACGGATATTTTTCAGCACTCGCCTTTTGGCGACATATTGGACTCATTAAGGTCTCTCTCCATGTCAGGAGAGTCCTGGCCGAACTACGTCCGGCAGGATTGGGATGCGGATGACGAAGAAATTCGCCGCCCACCCACCACCCACTTAGTAGACACTGTCGACGACTTAACCGACATGCTCGACTTCGACTCCGAAGACATCGACGGTATGGACGATGATGCGGGAGACGAAGAGGAACCACTACCCACAGGGCACTGGATAGCCACCTCATCATACGATATATACATGGTGGACACACCCAAAGAAGGCAATGGCGACGAGACAACGGAGGATGACCCCTCCAAAAAGCAACCCAAGCGCCGGCGTCAGCGGCGCCGCTCTAAGTCCCGCCAAGGCAAAAGTGGTGACACCGGCACCGGAGATAATAGCACTCCGGACAGTGCCGAAGACAACAACAACCCCCTCCAGCAAGATTTAGAGCAGGAGGATGAACGAGCCAGCCCTCCTGAGAGAGCGGCAGATGGAGAGGCGTAGGATGATAATTACATGCCTCCCTCCAAAGACGAGGCAAGCCTCGACAATGACGAATTCTTCGTGCCAGAGGATCCCGTCGAACAAGAGCGCTTCAAGCGCCGGCTTATAGCCACGGCAAATAGCCTCAAGAAAAAGCAGCAACAGCTTCAAGCTGATCAAGATTTGCTAGCTGACAGATGGAATGAAGTCCTGGCGGCCGAGGAATATATACTCAAACGCCCCTCCAAGAGTTACCCAAAGTGCAGGTTGCTACCTCGACTGGAGGAGGAAGCACCGAAACCCACATCCCCGGCGTATGACGCGGCTGATCGGCCACCTCATGGCCACGACAGAGAGGCATTCTAGCCAATAGCTAAGCCCGCACCCTGACGCCATTCAAATAAAAAGGCATGGGGAAATACGCCAGACCTGCGAGACGTATTGGAGGACAAAGCAAAACATGCAAGATCGATCTACGGATCACGAGGGCGCGCCACTATGCGAGACGATAATCGTCACGCCGGATACAGTAAAAGTAAGTCCGGCCGGGCCAAACACAGCGGGCAAGACTCATTCGAGCTGCGTCGCGACATAGCCCAGTACAGAGGCGCCGCACACCCCCTATGCTTCACAGACGAAGTAATAGATCATCAAATCTCAGAGGGTTTCAAACCCGTAAATATAGAATCATACGACGACACAACAGATCCTGCGGTATGGATCGAGGATTTCCTCCTACATATCCACATGGCCCGCGGTGATGATCTACACGCCATTAAATACCCCCCCCCCCCCCCCTCAAGCTCAAAGGACCAGCTCGGCATTGGCTCAATAGCTTGCCAGCAGAATCCATTGGCTGCTGGGAGGATCTGGAAGCTGCATTCCTCGACAACTTCCAGGGCACTTACGTGCGACCCCCAGACGCCGATGACTTGAGCCACATAATTCAGCAGCCACAGGAATCGGCCACGCAATTCTAAACATGGTTCCTAACAAAGAAAAATCAAATTGTCGACTGTCCGGATGCAGAGGCCCTAGCAGCTTTTAAGCACAACATCCGCGACGAGTGGCTTGCCCGGCACCTTGGCCAGGAAAAGCCAAAATCTATGGCAGCCCTCACGACACTCATGACCCGCTTTTATGCGGGAGAACACAGCTGGCTGGCTCGCAGTAATAACATATCAAAGAACCATGGTACTTCGGATACCAAGGACGGCAATGACAGGTCACATCGCAACAAACATAAGCGTCGCATTAACAGCGACAATACCAAGGATACGGTAGTTAATGCCGGATTCAAAGGCTCTAAACCCGGTCAGCGGAAAAAGCCATTCAAAAGAAGCACTCCGGGCCCGTCCAGTTTGGATCGTATACTCGATCGCTCGTGCCAAATACACGGCACCCCTGACAAGCCAGCCAACCACACCAACAGGGATTGTTGGGTGTTCAAGCAGGCCGGCAAGTTAAATGCCGAAAACAAAGATAAGGGGTCACATAGCGATGACAAGGAGAAGCCCCGGCAGCCAAACACCGGAGGACAGAAGAGGTTCCCCCCACAAGTGCGGATGGTGAACATGATATACGCAATCCACATTCCCAAGAGGGAGCGGAAGAGTGCGCTTAGGGACGTATATGCGTTGGAGCCAGGCGCCCCAAAGTTCAACCCATGGTCCTCCTGTCCGATACCCTTCGATCGCAGGGACTACCCCACTAGTATCCGTCATGGCGGATTTGCCGCACTGGTCCTAGACCCAATCATTGATGGATTTCACCTCACTCGAGTCCTAATGGACGGCGGTAGCAACCTGAACCTGCATTATCAGGACACAGTGTGCAAAATGGGTATAGACCCCTCAAGGATCAAACCCACAAAAATGACCTTTAAAGGTGTCATACCAGGTGTAGAGGCCCATTGCACAGGCTTAGTCACACTGGAAGTGGTTTTCGGATCCCCGGATATCTTCCGAAGTGAAGAGTTAATCTTCTACATAGTCCCGTTCCGCAGTGGCTACCATGCACTGCTCGGGCGAACCGCATTCGCGAGATTCAATGTGGTACCGCATTATGCATATCTCAAGCTCAAGATGCCAGGACCTCGGGGGTCATAACAGTCAATGGAAACACAGAGCGCTCTCTCCGCACGGAGGAACACACTGCGGCCCTCGCAGCAGAAGTGCAAAGCAGCCTCTTAAGGCAACCCACTAGTTCGGCGATTAAGGACCCAAACACCTTCAAGCACGCCCGGAGTAATCGGCAACTGGACCGCCTGGCACGTTCCGAGCTCGCATAGCAATGCGGCCCCCACCCCGGTCCCAGCAAAACGGTGAAATCCGTGCCACGCGTACATAATTACGCGTTAAAAATACCATGGGCATAGGCGGGGAGGGGGGCACGACTGCGGCACGCTCCAAGTCGCGGCTTAAACCGCACTAGGAGCTTCCCGCTTTGTTATTTTTCTCTTTCAGGACTTTAATCTCTGGAAACCCTATCCGGCAGCATGATTGTCGAACACATGATGCAGCAACCAAGGAGGCAGAGAGCTACGTCACACCACGGAACTCCCAGGTGGATTACGATAACGAATAAAATACTGGCTTTAATACTACTCCTCAGCTCGCCCTTGGATGGGACATGTCAGATAGTCCTACTTTTTGCTTATCGCACTACTTGTATCATTCTGCTTTAATGCACCTTTTGAATAAATAATGCATAGCATTAAGACTATTATTGCATTCTTCCTTTATATATATATATATATATATATATATATGTTCATTCACGACATCTAGCATCCGTACACTCTGGTACGGCCAATACGCTAGGGGCTTAAGCATACCCCATAATGCGGCGTGAGAAGTCTGAACACTTTCGACAGTGAGGCACCCCGAACTTATAGCATTATATGCATCAACTCCGAATCATGTCTTGGGTCAATAGTTGGGTTTGCCCGGCTCCCATGTTTTGGTACCTTACGTTCCGCTATATCGGCTAAGGTAGCACTGGGGGAACTACTGCGATTGTGCCCCGATTCTGTTGGGCTAAGCACCTTAGTAGAGAAAGCTAAAACTGACTGTCATGATAAGGCGAGAGACTGGTCGTTGTTCGAGAGGTTTCGAGTCCCTAAAGACTTATGCCGCTTAGAACGAGGAGTCGGCCCTATCCGGCTTAAGGCGTGTATCGCGCCCCGAATTCGGCCTTTCGAATACTAGGGGCTTCGCCGAAATTTAAAATTATAGAATTCTATGGCTAAGTGAGAGTGATAACGCATTATAGTCCGATTGCCTTGTTCGTTGTGCTGAGCACCTCCCTCGAAGGACCCAACAATGGGAACAAGGGTGCTCAGGTTTATCCCGAACACCCCAGCACTCGTGGCGTGGGGGCAGAAGCCGACGACTAGCCATCTCTCAGATTTGATAAACAGCCGAACAAAAGGTAATATTTTAAATTCAGACAAGCGTTGCATAGCGCATATGAACAAGTTTTCATAATACATAATTACACGAGCAAGTTTATTCAAATATCACATCTTTTGCACACTCGTCCGCTACGAGACGGGCACCCTTCAGGACACCCTCATAGTACATCTCGGGGTGACAATGCTCCTTGCCCGCAGGCGGCCCTTCCTTCACTAGCTTCACGGCATCCATCTTGGCCCATTGCACCTTGACACGGGCAAAAGCCCGGCGTGCGCCTTCGATGCGGACGGACCGCTTCATGACTTCTAGCCGTGGGCAGGCATCCACAAGCCGCCTCACCAGGCCGAAGTAGCTATTAGGAAGGGCTTCGCCAGGCCACATCCGGACTATAAAGCCCTTCATGGCCTGTTCGGCCGCCTTGTGTAGCTCGACCAGTTGCTTCAACTGGTCGCTCAGAGGCATCAGGTGTTCGGTCCCAGTATACTGAGACCAGAACAGCTTCTCCATTGAGCTTCCCTCCTCGGCCTGGTAAAACTATGCGGCATCCGACACGCTGCGGGGCAAATCTGCGAATACTCCTGGAGAGCTCCGGATTCGGGTAAGTAACAAGTAATTTACTTTCACATGCTTATTTTGCATATAGAATGCCTTACCCGACGCTATCTTCTTCATCACATCAATCTCCTGGAGGGCCTTTTGGGCCTCGGCCTTGGCACTCTTTGCACTCTCAAGGGCCGTGGCAAGCTCGGATTCTCGCGTCTTCAAGTCAAGCTCCAACGCCTCGTGCTTCGTCACGATAGCGTGGAGCTCTTGCTGCACCTCGCCCAGCCATGCCTCTTGTTTTTCCCGCTCGGTGCGCTCCTGGGCCGCTTTGTTTTCGGCCTTGGATAGCGCTTGCTTCAGGGTCGCCACCTCGGTCGTGGCCCCTGGCAAATTTACGATGATCCTCTCATTTTGCAATCGCATTCTTTTTATATATATCCATAGACTAGGTACTACTTACCTTTGTTCTCCTCGAGCTGCCTTTTGGCAAGGCCGAGCTCTTCCTTGGACCCTTCGAGGTCCTGCTTCAGTGCGTCAACCTCCGCAGTCAGTGCGGTAGAGGCCAGCAGCGAAGCATGCATACGCATAAAGACATACTTATATTAGACTCCTGCGATATTGTTTGATCCTCTATTCGGCTTTTCTTTGTGAACACCGAACAGAGCATCAGGGGCTACTGTCTATGCGATAATATTTTTCCTATATTTCAAATACTTACCTCAAAGCCTGTTAGAAGGCTGGCACAGGCTTCAGTCAGTCCGCTCTTGGCGGACTGAACCTTCTGGACCACCGCACTCATAATAGTGTGGTGCTCTTCGTCGATGGAAGCGCTGCGAAGCGCTCCCAGCAGATTGTCCGGTGCCTCTGGATGGACAGAGGTCACCGGCACATGCGTCTTGCCCCTTTTGGAAGGAGGCCGCCTGCCCGAGTCCAGAAGTACTGGAGGTTTCGGCGCGGTGTTCGGCTGAGGGCCGAACTCGGAGCCCTCGGGAGCCTTGCTCCCTCTGCTCCCGGAGTCCGGAAGGTCACCTTGAGGCGCCTCCGGGACTGTTTCCCCTCGACCCGGTGCCTCTTGAGACAACACCTCGGCATTTTCCATTGGGCAAGGGGAGGTGGCGGTCGGAAGTGGATCGTTGTCCATATCCGACGAGCCCAGGGAGCCGTTCGACGAAGATACATCGATACGGGTGCGGGGCGGTCTGCATAATCATAATTCGGCGTTAGGAGAAGCAGTGCGACAAAGGTATGCTATGAGTTACTCTGGTATCCGAATACTTACGACTTCGCTAGGGGCTTGGCCCTGAGCAGCCACTCGTCTCCACCTTCGGCGGCGGTGGTGGAGTAGTCCGGAAGGAGAGTCCTTGCCTTCTTGGACCCTTCGCCCCCCAAATGGGGCGGCCTTCCTTTTCTTGTCTCCCCCGACTGGAGGGGGAGAATCTTCATCTTCTTCCTCATCTCCCAGGAGTGCATCGCGGAGTTATCGGACGATGAGTCCGATAACACTTGGCGTCAGGAACTCTTTCGGGTTCCCTTGGCCTTCTTGTTCTTCTCCGGCACCTTGTAAGGAGCCGGAGTCAGCATCTCTTTCAGGAGAGCGTCCGTAGTGTCTTCGGGTAGCAGGGCCGGACAGTTAATCTGCCCCGACGTCTCCACCCAGTCCTGTCAAAGGCATGGAGCTCAGACCCTGTGCATGGTTAAGCTAGGGGAAATAAATATCCTACCGGATGTATAGAACTCACCGAATGCGCTAGGCGCTTCGCGCTTAGCCCGCGGTCCTCGGTGAGAGAGGGAGGGACCTCGGCACCGTTAAACAGCACCCTCCAGACGTCCTTGTGTGTCGTGTTGAAGATCTCGCTCAGAGTCTGGTGTTGGGCCGGGTCGAACTCCCACAAGTTGAAATCCCGTTGTTGACATGGGAGAATCCGGCGGATGAGCATGACTTGGACTATGTTGACAAGCTTGAGCTTCTTGCTTGCCATATTCTGGATACATTTCCGGAGTCCGTCCAGCTCCACCGATGAACCCCAAGACAGGCCCTTCTCTTTCCAGGAGGTGAGCCGCGTGGGGATTCCGGATCGAAACTCGGGGGCATCCACCAGTTGGTGCCGCGCGGCTCGGTGATGTAGAACCATGGCGATTGCCACCCCTTTATGGTCTCCATGAAGGAGCCTTCAAGCCATATAACATTGGGCATCTTGCCCACCATGGCTCCGCCGCATTCTGCTTGTTGGCCCCCCACCACCTTCGGCTTGATATTGAAGGTCTTCAACCACAGGCCGAAGTGGGGCCGGATGCGGAGGAAAGCTTCACACACGACGATGAACACCGAAATGTTGAGAATGAAGTTCGGGGCCAGATCATGGAAGTCCAGCCCGTAGTAGAACATAAGACCGCAGACGAATGGATGGAGGGGAAACCCCAGTCCACAGAGGAAGTGGTGGAGGAAAACTATCCTCTCATGAGGTTCCGGGGTAGGAACGATCTGCCCCGCAGCGGGCAGCCGATGCGCGATATTCGCGGCTAAGTATCCGGCTCCATGCAGCTTTTTGATATGTCCCTTCGTAATGGAGGAGGCCATCCACTTGCCTCCCGCTCCGGACATGTTTGGAGAAGGTTGAGGAGAAGGATGTGGACTTGGGCGTTGGAGCTCAAGTGCGCAAGAATGGATGAGCAAGGAGGAAGAAGGCGTGGGTAGAAAAAGGTTAAACCTTATCCCCTTATAAGGGCGGCCGAAACTATGCGCCCCACTAGCCTGGTAAAACTCGCTTATCCCCCAAGCGCCGTAATTGATGGCGCGGTTGGGTTACCCACACCCATATTGATGAGAATCCCGTAATAAGGGGGACACAATCTCTGCTTTGACAAGACGTGTCAAGAAACTGCCTCCTGTTATGTGCGGGACTAGTTAAAGGAAACGGTTCGAATAATCGCCGGGCCATGGCATAATGTCATGTTGCCAAAACGTGTCAGTAGATTAGATTTGTGGAAATATTATTCTCTCTACGATGGTATGTGGAACTTATATTGCAGGGTCGGACACTATCCTTGTATTCAAATTCTTCCGTGGTGTATCCGGAGGAGGAACCCGCCTTGCAATGCCGAAGACAACACTGCGCGCCGGACTCATCGTCATTGAAGCCTGGTTCAGAGGCTACTGAGGGAGTCCTGGATTAGGGGGTCTCCGGACAGCCGGACTGTTGGACTATGAAGATACAAGATTGAAGACTTCGTCTTGTGTCCGGATAGGAATCTACTTGGCGTGGAAGGCAAGCTAGGCAATACGGATATTTATATCTCCTCCTTTTAACCGACCTTGTGTAACCCTAGCCCCCTCCGGTGTCTATATAAACCGGAGGGTTTTAGTCCGTAGGACAACATACAATCATACCATAGGCTAGCTTCTAGGGTTTAGCCTCTCTGGTCTCGTGGTAGATCAACTCTTGTAATACTCATATCGTCAAGAATAAATCAAGCAGGACATAGGGTTTTACCTCCATCAATAGGGCCTGAACCTGGGTAAAACATCGTGTCCCCTGCCTCATGTTACCATCCGCCTTAGACGCACAGTTCGGGACCCCCTACCCAAGATCCGCCGGTTTTGACACCGACAGGGAGCTTTCCCGTGTAAATAGTTTTATTTCTTTTCTTGTTCTTTGGGGGTCGATAGGAGAAGACCATAATGAAAATGTTAAAGTGTCTCTTATATGCATTATCGTTGACCTGGCAAAGAGCCCATATTACCTTGTATTCTCTCTTGAATTGAATGCTTGCAGATTCCAGCTTAGTCCAATGCATGTGCACTATTATTATTATCCACACTATTCGATCGTGCAATTGAAAGGCAATAATGATGATTATATGATGAACTTATTGAGATGAGAAAAGCTGGTATGAACTCGACCTCTCTTGTTTTTTGTAAATATGATTAGTTCATCGTCCCTAATTCAGCCTATTATGAATAAACATGTTTGCAATGACAATTAGAGATTATAGTTGTTTATGCCATGCTTAATCAGCTAGGAGCTTATAATGGTTTACCTTGCGTGCCAACATGCTATTAAAATGGTTGTGATGTGGTATGATAGGGTGGTATCCTCTTTTGAATGATTTGAGTGGCTTGACTTGGCACATGTTCACGCATGTAGTTGAAACAAAATCAACATAGCCTCTACGATATTTATGTTCATGGTGCATTATATCCTACTCATGCTTCCATTCGGTGTTGATTAATTTTAATGCATGTTCATGACTGTTGTCGCTCTCTAGCTGGTCGCTTCCCAGTCTTTTGCTAGCATTCACCTGTACTAAGCGGGAATACTACTTGTGCATCCAATTCCATAAACCCCAAAGTTGTTCCATATGAGTCCACCATACCTACCTATATACGGTATCTACCTGCCGTTCCAAGTAAATTTGTATGTGCCAAACTCTAAACCTTCAAATAAACATTCTGTTTTGTATACTCGAATAGCTCATGTATCAACTAGGGTTGTCCGTATCTTCCATGTTAGGCGGGTTATTCTCAAGAGGAGTGGACTCCGCTCCTCACTCATGAGAAAATGGCTGGTCACCAGGATGCCCAGTCCCATGCTTTATGCAAATCAAATCAAAATAACTACAAACAAAACTCCCCCGGGACTCTTGTTAGTTGGAGGCACTCGTTGTTTCGAGCAAGCCATGGATTGATGCTTGTTGGTGGAGGGGGAGTATAAACTTTACCATTCTGTTTGGGAACCGCCTATAATGTGTGTAGCAAGGAAGATATCGCCATCTCTTGGTTGTTATGTTGACAATGAAAGTATACCGCTCAAAATATTATTCATATCTATTTCAAAACCGAGCTCTGGCACCTCTACAAATCCCTGCTTCCCTCTGTGAAGGGCCTATCCATTTACTTTTATGCTGAGTCATCATCCTCTTATTAAAAAGCACCAGTTGGAGAGCACCGATGTCATTTGCGTCCATTACTGTTAGTTTACATTGAGTATGATTTGACTGGATCTCTTTTACCATGAATTACAATGTCTAGTCAGTCCTTGATCTTTAAAGGTGCTCCACATTTATGTTTTGCGGTCTCAGAAAGGGCTAGTGAGATACCATCTTGTTATATCATACCATGATCCTTTTGAGAAAGTGTTGTCATCCAAGATTTATTATTATTACTCGCTAGTTGATTATGCCATTGATATGAGTAAACATGAGACCTAAATGTTATTATGAATATGGTTAGTTCATAATCTTTGCTGAAAACTTGAATGTTGGCTTTACATAGTTACAACAACAAGAGCAAACAGAGTTTGCAAAAGTTTTTCTTTATCACTTTTAGTTTATCAATTGAATTGCTTGAGGACAGGCAAAGGTTTAAGCTTGGTGGAGTTGATACGTCTCTGTCGTGTCTACTTTTCCAAACACTTTTGCCCTTGTTTTGGACTCTTACTTGCATGATTTGAATGGAACTAACCCGGACTGACGCTATTTTCAGCAGAATTGCCATGGTGTTATTTTTGTGCAGAAATAAGAGTTCTCGAAATGACCTGAAAATCAACGGAGAATTATTTTGGAATATATAAAAAATACTGGAAGGAAGATCCACGTCAGGGGGCCTCCACCTGTCCACGAGGGTGGGGGCGTGCCCCCTGCCTCGTGGGCCCCCTGACGCTCCACCGACCTCAACCCTGACTCCATATATTCACTTTCGGGGAGAAAAAACCAGAGAGAAGGATTCATCGCGTTTTACGATACGGAGCCGCCGCCAAGCCCTAAACTCTCTTGGGAGGGTTGATCTGGAGTCTGTTCGGGGCTCCGAAGAGGGGAATCCGTCGCCATCGTCATCATCAACCTTCCTCCATCACCAATTTCATGATGCTCACCGTCGTGCGTGAGTAATTCCATCGTAGGCTTGCTGGACAGTGATGGGTTGGATGAGATTTATCATGTAATCGAGTTAGTTTTGTTAGGGTTTGATCCCTAGTATCCATTATGTTCTGATATTGATGTTGCTATGACTTTGCTATGCTTAATGCTTGTCACTGGGGCCCGAGTGCCATGATTTCAGATCTGAACCTATTATGTTTTCATCAATATATGAGAGTTCTTGATCCTATCTTGCAAGTCTATAGTCACCTATTATGTGTTATGATCCGTTAACCCCGAAGTGACAATAATCGGGATACTTACCGATGATGATCGTAGTTTGAGGAGTTCATGTATTCAATATGTGTTAATGCTTTGTTCCGGTACTCTATTAAAAGGAGGCCTTAATATCCCTTAGTTTCCGCTAGGACCCCGCTGCCACGGGAGGGTAGGACAAAAGATGTCATGCAAGTTCTTTTCCATAAGCACGTATGGCTATATTCGGAATACATGCCTACATTACATTGAAGAATTGGAGCTAGTTCTGTGTCACCCTAGGTTATGACTGTTACATGATGAACCACATCCGGCATAATTCTCCATCACCGATCCATTGCCTACGAGCTTTCCATATATTGTTCTTCGCTTATTTACTTTTCCGTTGCTATTGTTATCATCACTACAAAACACCAAAAAATTACTTTTGCTACTGTTACCTTTTACCACCGTTACCACTACTATCATATTACTTTGCTACTAAACACTTTGCTGCAGATATTAAGTTATCCAACTGTGGTTGAATTGACAACTCAGCTGCTAATACTTGAGAATATTCTTTGGCCCCCTTGTGTCGAATCAATAAATTTGGGTTGAATACTCTATCCTCGAAAACTGTTGCGATCCCCTATACTTGTGGGTTATCATGTGGCGGGTTATTGTTCTATCGAGGCGGGTCCGTCGTGCGCGGCTGAACTGGCATACCTGTCCCAGGTGCTTCGACCAGGTTTACCACTGCTGGGTTACTGGTTCCTGCTTCTGGCGTGTTAAAGAGATTTCTTGCCTTGTAAACCGAGGGCAGACAAGTCGGATGCCTCCTCCCCATGACTTCGTTTGAAGCGTTATGATCTAGCATGAGCCGACAAGACTCCGACTGAATCCGTTGTGCCTGAGCATGCAAAGCAGCCCACTCCTCGGCCATCCTGGCGTTTTCTGTGTTTAGCTCCTCCTTGGCATGTGTTATCTCATCACGTAATTTTGCGTCTGCCGCATTATGCTGATCCTTATCTGCCAGGTTAACCACTATTGTTAACAGAGTTGTCAGCTTATCCAGCAAGTCAGTTAAGACCTGAGCCGGCGGGCACACAAGGCCTCCTGCCCCGGCAGCCGTTGCCGCTGCTGACCCGGATATTAGCTCTGCTGCAGTCGACGAGTGCTGCACGGGCTGTGTACCGGCCATGAAGATTGCAACCCGGTTCGGCGGCTCGCAGGGGTCCGGAATACTATCGCCATCGAAACAGCCCCCAAGCCAGCCGTCTTGCAGTTGATACAATGTCTCGGTCTCACCGATGGATGACTCACCATCAGAATAAACGACGGTCTCTCCACCAGATGCCGATCTATCCTCAGATTCCGCTCCATGGGTAAACCCCACGAAGGCACGATTCATGGTGGGCCGAACCTGGGCGGGTCTCGCATGCTGAGCCGTCTTGATGATGTCGGTGTAGATGTCCGACTCAGGGCCCGGTTCGCCGATCTTGCCGATGAAGACGTGAATTCCGTCGAAGGGGACCCGGTACCCGAACGCAATTGAGCCGGCCTGGGGGCCCTAGCCTGCATCGTCGATGTAGAGCTTGCCGTGGCGACTCTTGGCCATCTGGCCCACGGTGTATCCTTTGATCCCTTCGAAGTTGCCCTCTAAGAACTTGAAACCATCATGCGATAGCCCCACGGTGGGCGCCAACTGTCATGGAATTGTCATGCCAGATGTCCTAGTGTGAGGACTTAGTCGTGGAGCCATCGCAACGAGGTTAGCTTAAAGGGGTAATGAGGACAAAGGACATGAGGAGTTTATACTGGTTCGGCCCCTTGCGGTGAAGGTAAAAGCCTAATCTAGTTGGAGGTGGTATTGCTAGAGTTTTGATGAGCAGGGAGCAAATAAGCTTTACCTGGCTCTCGATCTGTTCTTTCTTGTCCTAAGCCGTCGTCGGGTCATCCCCTTATATACACGGGTTGAGGCCCTGCGGCCTATAGAGTCCCGACCGGCTCATACAACGTATCCAGCTCGGTGACCTTTCTTACATGCCTTACAATACAAGTCTATATACATGGCAGTTTATATCCGTGGGCCTTAAGCCACCTTTGGGTTTGGGCCCTCTACTAAGCCTATCTATGAACCGCCATTGTTAATATGCTCTTGGGCTTCATTGAGATGAACCGCCATAGGGATGACCCGGCCCCTCCTGGGTGGGTCATACCTGATAGTCATATCCCCAACAGCTGCGCTGCGGAGTCGGGTGCCACCGCGTCAGTGACCAGGTCCAATTCATCTGTCTAAGCACCTCCTGCACTGGCGTGTCGCGCGTAGTCTACATCCCCCCATGTCCACGAGCGAGTGCAGGCACACCTTGGACCCGAGACCGGCAGCAACCCGCATCATCGTGCGCCCCTGCATGTCCTCCGTGTCGGCCTTCTTGCGTCCTCCCGGATCTGAGTATTTGACGAGGTTGAGGATGTAGGGGAAGGGGCCATCGGATTGGAGCAGCTAGGGCCTCATGGATGACGTGGGTGGTGGCATGCACGACGACCGTACCGCCACATCATGCGCCGACACGAGAAATGCAGGGTGGCCGGAGGCGTGGTGTGATCTAGCAGGAGGCAGCACTCTACGACTCTACCCCTTTCTTCTCTCTAGGCACGTCCATCTGCAGTTAATCGATCGGATCAAAGGGGATTGCTAGCCGATTTATTTCCTTGGTCAACACATGCTTCACTTGGAAGGAGGGATTGCTCATTGATTTCCTTCCTTGGGAGGGACTCGGGGGAGGAGCCAGCGACGCAACAAAAAATCAGAGGGATTGTGTATCGATCGGTGGAACCTGGTAACGAATGAACTAAAGGACCTATAGACTATGTATATGACGTATTCCTTTTAAGATTAGATTAGAGATGTGATTGGACAACGTATGGTAATTTTAATTATTGTATTTTTGGTGATGTATGGAAATATTAATTAATATGATTGAGCAACTTATGGTAAGATTAATTAATTTAGATTTGTTTTGTATAGGTTAACCGTGATTGACTCTTTCACATAAGGACATTACTAAATAACTTGCACTCGCATGGAATGTTCTGATCCGTTTAGACTTTTTTCGTCGTGTGAGAGGTGAGGCGAAAATAAACCACTGGGATGGGATGGTGGGAGGTGAGACGATAAAAAATCAGACGAAAATAAACCGTACCAGGCTACCAAGTGCTCCATTAGGAGTAGAGATGATTGATTCCTTCCCGTGGATTTATTGTACTATACTTCCAACAGGCTTGGTTGCCATTTATCTGGTTTGGCGATGCTCCTTTGCAATACAAGTTTGGGTGTTGCTTGGTATTTTACCTCCAATAGACTTGATTGCCATTCATGATACTAGATAACCTGATGGGCTAAACCCCAATGTTTGGCTTAATGTTGCCCTATCTATACTCTAGAAGATGTGGAATTCAAGCAATTTTTTAGTATCTCGGGGATGAATTTCACCTGTCTAGAATCACTCTAAGAAACATTGTCATTGATTTCTCTCTGTGGATCCACCGCTTCAAAGGCAATGAACAAAGAGACTTTGCTAGGTAGTGGCTCATGAACTTATCCTCTAAACTCCCGAGAATTACTCGATTTTAAGATGGGATATGTGTTGTAATTTGACTTATAAAACTTTGTTTGAGTGGTAATATGTTCAGGTGGGGAAGCTCTCCTCCCTGGTGACCATTCATTTTTTATTGTACTATCAAATATTTATTGCCAAAGAAGATATTGATTACCGGCTATGAATTTATTGCCTTATCAAATATTTATATTATTCAACCGATCAGAGTTACCAAATATTGACTTGATTTGACTCAACATATGAAATCCATTACCGAAGAACATTGGGAGGGATGAAAAAACGATGGAAGGGTTGGGGTAATGTATGAAGGAAGGGCAGACAAAGGATGCGCAGAAGAAAATTGATGTAAGATGAAACCTTACGCCTTTTTAGGTAGTAGAGATTTGACCGACAGATGAAAATCGTAACCAAAGAAGACCGACATGATGAAAAACCGATGAGAGGGTGGGGTAACGTATGGAAGGGGGGTAGACGAGGATGGTCGGGAAAAAATGATGTAAAGTGGAACTGTACGTCCTTTTATCTCTATATACTATTGAAGGGAGTGGGTAGGTTCACCTCACCTCCTCCTCCATTTTTTTCCTCCCCACACCGCTACCCCTTTGGTTTCCTGTTGATTTTTTTGGTAATCACAACCGACGCCGCACAAAATAAAAACCACGGGAGCTTGGATTAATGTAAAATAAATCAATACTTTCCCAAAATCATGTCCTGCACTTACTCAATCGAATTAAGTCAAATATTACCAAACCTCGAAATTAACTTTCCCTACCTTCCCCTACCCATAACCAAATCAATTCAAATATTACTAAAACCTCAACTAAATCAAAACTTACCTTGTCTTCCCTTATCCATACTCAAATCGAATTAAATCTTACAATGTAGAATATGATGGATGTATGTATATATCGGACAAGATTGATGTTGAACCGTTGGAATATGTATGTCCTCATTGCAGCTAGTACGTATAAAGGTAAAGACGCCACTATGCTGCAATCCATCTTCATTGCTTTGATAGCAGTGAATGGTGATTTATTACATATATCAAGGTTTTCCATTGTTGTGGGATGTGCTCCAAATGTTGTGATAACATATGAATAGACCGAGGGTTTATGGCATGCATTGAGAAAAATGTGCCACATGCAGGATTTTGATGTTTTGCGACAGTCGAGCAATCCATATTGATTAGATCTTGTACTATCGATGAACTTTTTGACTTAACAATTTTGCAAAAAATGTTCAAAGTTACCTAAATATTTTGCAAAAAATGTTCAAAGAACGAAAATACCTGGTGACGTTCATTGGGATGAGGCCCCAGCGAACGGCCCTAGAACCGACGATCAAGATATCGTGGATGGCGGCTTCTCAAAATATTACTTTGAAATTAAAAACTGCCATGGAAGTTTATAAAAATGCCACCCCCTACTCTAAAAACTGCCAACTGAGCCGTTTTGCAAATACCATCCCTGATAGCGAACGGTGGCTTCCTAAAAGAATGATTGTTTGTGAAAAGTTTGGAAGCCAACCAATCCCATGGCTTGTACATTCCTCAGGAGGGACAACCGTAAAAATCATGGCCTAAGTCTTACATTGAATAGTTAAGATGAAAAAGGATATCTTTGTTAAAAAAGTGCTCATTCATGTATGTTCAACAATCATTTTTTTGAATCAACCTGTGGTTGGATGGTTAAGAGGACAGTGGTATCCCCTTCCCATCCGAGCTCAAGTCTCAGACTTATATTGGTGCTCGTATTTTCCTGAATTTATTCTAGGCCTTCCGACGATGTGCATACAGTGGGAGATGACATTCCCACCAACTATGAAGGCATCTGTGGCGACTTCGTCAATCTCAAAATGATGTGCCAGCTCAGTCTCTCGGAGATGCTCATAGAGATAAAGATTGGGTGTGCGTGTGTGCACTCATATATATGAGTGTATGTGCATATATATGAGTGTCTATGTCTATACTGTATTAAAAAACAATCAATCGCCTTTTCCCTCGCAAAAATATAGTCAATCCCTTTTCAATGTAAGTACTTTGTCTGAAAATACAGTGCATATTTGTTTATAAGAGTCAAAATTTGTAAACTTTGCCCAAGTTTATACTTCTTTTTATCAAATTTCCATGCAATTAGATTTAGAAAAAAACATTTTCATATGATATATATTTTACTAGATAATTGTCCACACACTGTAACGGATCTATAAATATTTTAGTAGGTTGGCCATGATTTGACTGTCCATATTAATGCGACTGTGTGAAAAAATGATTTTATTTGATAAACATTTATTTGGTAAGTAATTTATTGGCTTACAAAAAAGGTTCATTTTATTTGGTAAGCCAATAAGTGTTTAAAATCCCTCCGTCCGGAAACTTATCAGAGAGATAATATTTAGACATATTTTACTTCTAAATACATCCATTTTATCCATTTCTCTCACAAGTATTTTCGGATCGGAGCGGATATTTTGTTAGCCATTTCGTTAATAACATAGGCATGTAAAGGATGACCTAACCTATAAGCTAAAGTACAAACAATTATGGGGCATGGTATGTGTGGGCCGATGGATCATCCGTCGCCTCGCGAGCCGTTCGATTCTGTGACTCGAGCTGTCAGTTCCTCCTCTTTAATTTCTTTCCACAATACGCTTGTTGCGAAATTTTCTCTTCTCTAATTTCTTGCAAAAAGACCTTTGTTGCGAAATTCATTATTCCTTAATTTCCTGCGACAAACCTTCGTCGCGAAACCTCTTCTTCTCTATTTTTTTGCAACAAGACCCTTGTTGCAAAAATTGCAAACACATCTCCTGTTGCGTCTAATTTTCTGTAACAAGAACCTTGTTGCAAAAATTGCAACAACATCTCTGGCCGCATCGCGTAGTAACACAGTTGTCTTTCGATGTTGTTGTTCCGCAACAACATTGTTGTTGTAGAAACTTGGAGTCGGCATGGAAGTACGGCATGGTGATGTGGCTGCTACTAGCGCTGGTGGTGCCAGAACACCGGTGAGGTTGTTGGTGCTCCACGCCTGCGTGGCGGATCTTGTCGGATCCGGTCGTCGGGAGGCGTTTGGCTGTGGAGATTCGGCATGGATGCGCTCCTGACGACAATCTATAGGCAAGGGCGCTCGGTTTGGCAGGTCTGCAGCAGACCATTTGTTTCGGTGAGGCCAACTGAAATAGTGGGTGGGTTATAATAACTGCACTAGGATAAAGATTGCTTCAGAGTTGTTCGACCTAAATCAAATCCAACGGCTACGGAGAAGGTGGACACACAAACAAACATCCACCGGTTGAGCGATAGCGTTTCCCAACAATTATCTAGTTTTTTTTCTGAAAACTTTGTCAAAGTATGCGAACCTTGATTGTTATGAAAACCATTGCGAACCCGCGGTGTGTTTGCCGAGATACAATGAATTGTGGATTTATGATCAGCTTATGTATGACTATTTTTGAATCTTCTCTAAATACTTATATGCATAATTTGATATCTTTGTATTTCTCTTTGAATTATCGGGTTGGTTTGGCCAACTAGATTGGTTTTTCTTGCAATAGGAGAGGTGCTTAGCTTTGGGTTCAATCTTGCGGTGTCCTTTCCCGGTGACAGTAGGGGCAGGAAGGCACGTATTGTATTGTTGCCATCGATGATAAAAAGATGGGGTTTTCATCATATTGCTTGAGTTAATCCCTCTACATCATTCATCATATTGCTTGAGTTAATCCCTCTACATCATGTCATCTTAATGCGTTACTCTATTCTTTATGAACTTAATACTCTAGATGCATGCTGGATAACGGTCGATGTGTTAAGTAACAGTAGTAGATGCAGAATCATTTCGGTCTACTTGAGACGGACGTGATGCCTATATTCATGATCATTGACTTAGATATCGTCATAACTTTAAGCTTTTCTATCAATTGCTCGGCACTAATTTGTTCACCCGCCGTATTATTTGCTATCTTGAGAGAAGCCTCTAGTGAAACCTGAAGGAAATATGCCCTAGAGGCAATAATAAAGTTGTTATTTATATTTCTTTATATCATGATAAATGTTTATTTTTCATGCTAGAATTGTATTAACCGAAAACTTAGTACATGTGTGAATACATAGACAAACAGAGTGTCACTAGTACGCCTATACTTGACTAGCTCATTAATCAAAGATGGTTAAGTTTCCTAGCCATGGACAAAGAGTTGTCATTTGATAAGCGGGGTCACATTATTAGAGAATGATGTGATTGACTTGACCCATACGTTAGCTTAGCACGTTAATCATTACAGTTTCAGTGATACTGCTTTCTTCAAGACTTATACATGTTCCTCAGACTATGAGATTATGCAACTCCCGAATACTGGAGGAACACCTTGTGTGTTATCAAACGTCACAACGTAATTGGGTGATTATAAAGATGCTCTATAGGTGTCTCCGATGGTGTTTGTTAAGTTGGCATACATCGAGATTAGGATTTGTCACTCCGTATATCAGAGAGGTATCTCTGGGCCCTTTCGGTAATGACATCACTATAAGCCTTGCAAGCATTGTGACTAATGAGTTAGTTGCAGGATGATGCATTACGGAACGAGTAAAGAGACTTGCCGGTAACAAAATTGAACTAGGTATTGAGATACAGACGATCGAATCTCGGGCAAGTAACATACCGATGACAAAGGGAACAACGTATGTTGTTATGCGGTTTGACCGATAAAGATCTTCGTAGAATATGTAGGAACCAATGAGCATCCAGGTTCCGCTATTGGTTATTTTACTGGGGATGAGTCTCGGTCATGTCTACATAGTTCTCGAACCCGTAGGGTCCGCACGCTTAACGTTCTATGACGATTTGTATTATGAGTTATGTGATTTGATGACCGAAGTTTGTTCGGAGTCTCGGATGAGATCGGGGACATCACGAGGAGTCTCGAAATGGTCGAGACATAAAGATCGATATATTGGAAGGCTATATTCGGACATCGGAAAGGTTCTGAGTGATTCGGGTATTTTTCGGAGTACTGAAGAGTTACGGAAATTCGTATTGGGCCTTAATGGGCCATACAGGAAAGGAGAGAAAGGCCTTAAGGGTGGCCGCGCCCCTTCCCGATGGACCGGTCCGAATTGGACTAGGGAAAGGGGCGCCCCTTCCTTCCTTCTCCTTCCCCCTTCCCTTTTTCCTATTCCATGTGGGAGGTGGAATCCTACTAGGACTAGGGAGTCCTAGTAGGACTCCACACTTTGGGCGCGCCCTATAAGGGCTGGCCTCCTCCTCCCTCCATCCTTTATATACGTGGCCAGGGGGCACCCCATAGACACACAAGTTGATCATTGATCCCTTAGCTATGTGTGGTGCCCCCCTCCACCATAATCCACCTCGGTCATATCATCGTAGTGCTTAGGCGAATCCCTGCGACAGTAGCATCATCATCACCGTCATCACGTCGTCGTGCTGACGAAGCTCTCCCTCGACACTCGGCTGGATCGATAGTTCGTGGGACGTCACCGAGCTGAACGTGTGCAAATCGCGGAGGTGCCGTATTTTTGGTACTAGGTTCGGTCGGATCGTGAAGACGTACGACTACATCAACCGCGTTGTCATAACGCTTCCGCTTACGGTCTATGAGGGTACGTGGACAACACTCTTCCCCTCTCGTTGCTATGCATCACCATGATAGATCTTGCGTGTGTAGGAATTTTTTGAAATTACTGCATTCCCCAACAGTGGCATCCGAGCCAGGTCAATGCGTAGATGTTATATGCACGAGTAGAACACAAAGGAGTTGTGGGCGTGGGTATATACATATTGCTTGCCGTCACTAGTTTATTCTTGATTCAGCGGTATTGTTGGATGAAGTGGCTTAGACCGACATTACGCGTACGCTTACGCGAGACTGGTTCTACCAACGTGCTTCACACACAGGTGGCTAGTGGGTGTTTGTTTCTCCAACTTTAGTTGAATCGGATTTAATGAATATGGTTCTTTCTTAAGATCAAAAAGCAATCACTATACCGCGTTGTGGTTTTTGATGTGTAGGTAAGAACGGTTCTTGCTCAGCCCGTAGCAGCCACGTAAAACTTGCAAGAACAAAGTAGAGGACGTCTAACTTGTTTTTGCAGGGCTTGTTGTGATGTGATATGGTCAAGACGTGATGAGGTATAAGTTGTTCTATGAGATGATCATGTTTTGTTGAAGTTATCGGCAACTGGAAGAAGCCTTATGGTTGTCTCTTTATTGCATAAGATGCAGGTGCCAAATAATTGCTTTACTTTATCGCTATGCGATAGCAATAGTTGCAAGAGCAATAGTTGGCGAGACGACCATGTGATGACACGTTGATAGATATCAAGATGATGGAGATCATGGTGTCATGCCGGTGACGATAGAGATCATGACAGTACTTTGGATATGGAGATCAAAGGCGCAAGATGATCATGGCCATATCATGTCACATGTTTTGATTGCATGTGATGTTTATCTTTTATGCATCCTATTTTTCTTAGTACGAAGGTAGCATTATAAGATGAACCCTCACTAAATTTCAAGGTATAAGTGTTCTCCCTGAGTATGCACCATTGCCAAAGTTCGTCGTGCCGAGACACCACGTGATGATTGGGTGTGATAAGCTCTGCGTTCACATACAACGGGTGCAAGCCAGTTTTGCACACGCGGAATACTCGAGTTAAACTTGACGAGCCTAGCATATGCAGATATGGCATCGGAACACTGGAGACCGAAAGGTCGAGCGTGAATCATATAGTAGATATGATCAATATAGTGATGTTCACCATTGAAAACTACTCCATCTCGCGTGATGATCGGACATGGTTTAGTTGATTTGGATCACGTGGTCATTTAGATTACTAGAGGGATGTCTATCTAAGTGGGAGTTCTTAAGTAATATGATTAATTGAACTTTGATTTATCATGAACTTAGTCCTGATAGTATTTGGATAACTATGTTGTAGATCAATAGCTCGTGATTTATCTCCCCGTTTATTTTTGATATGTTCCTAGAGAAAAACTATTTTGAAAGATGATAGTATCAATGATGCGGACTAGGTGCGTGATCTTAGGATTATCCTCATTGCTGCACAGAAGAATTATGTCCTTGATGCACCGCTAGGTGACAGACCTATTGCAGGAGCAGATGCAGACGTTGTGAATGTTTGACAAGCTCGGTATGGTGACTACTTGATAGTTTAGTACACCATGCTTTATGGCTTAGAACCGGGACTTCAAAAATGTTTTGAACGCCACAGAGCATATAAGATGTTCCAAGAGTTGAAATTGGTATCTCATACTCATGCCCGTGTCAAGAGGTATGAGACCTTTGACAGTACTTTGCCTACAAGATGGAGGAGGATAGCTCAACGAGTGAGCATGTGCTCAGAATGTCTGAGTACTACAATCACTTGAATCAAGTGGGAGTTAATCTTCCCAATAAGATAGTGATTGACAAAGTTCTCTAGTCACTATCACCAAGTTACTAGAACTTCATGATGAACTATAATATGCAAGGGATAATGGAAACGATTCCCAAAGCTCTTCGCAATGCTGAAATCGGCGAAGGTAGAAATCAAGAAAAAGCATCAAGTGTTGATGGTTGACAAGACCACTAGTTTCAAGTAAAAGGGCAAGGGAAAGAAAGGAAACTTCAAGAAGAACGGCAAGCAAGTTGCCACTCCCATGAAGAAGCCCAAAGCTAGACCCAAGCCTGAAACTAAGTGCTTCTACTGCAAAGGAAATAGTAATTGGAAGTGGAACTGCCCTAGATACTTGGCGAATAAGAAGGATGGCAAAGTGAACAAAGGTATATTTGATATACATGTTATTGATGTGTACTTTACTAGTGTTTATAGAAAACCCCTTGGTATTTGATACTAGTTCAGTTGCTAAGAGTAGTAACTCAAAACGGGAGTTGCAAAATAAACAAAGACTAGTTGAGGACAAGGTGACGATGTGTATTGGAAATGATTCCAAGGTTGATAAGATCACCATCGCACACTCCCTTTACCTTCGGGATTAGTGTTGAACCTAAAATAAATGTTATTTGGTGTTTGCATTGAGCATAATATGATTGGATCATGTTTATTGCAATACGGTTATTCATTTAAGTCAAAGAATAATTGATATTCTGTTTACATGAATAAAACCTTCTGTGGTCATACACCCAAGGTGAATGGTTTATTGAATCTCGATCGTAGTGATACACATATTCATACTATTGAAGCCAAAAGATGCAAAGTTAATAATGATAGTGCAACCTATTGTGGCACTGCCGCTTAGGTCATATTGGTGTAAAGCGCATGAAGAAACTCCATGCTGATGGACTTTTGGAATCACTTGATTATGTATCACTTGATGCTTGCGAACCATGCCTCATGGGCAAGATGACTAAGACTCCGTCCTCCGGAACAATGGAGCGAGCAACTGACTTATTGGAAATAATACATACTAATGTATGCGATTCGATAAGTGTTGAGGCTCGCGGCGGATATCGTTATTTTCTCACCTTCACAAATGATTTGAGCAGATATGGGTATATCTACTTAATGAAACATAAGTCTGAAACATTTGAAAAGTTCAAAGAATTTTAGAGTGAAGTGGAAAATCATCGTAACAAGAAAATAAAGTTTCTACGATCTGATCGTGGAGGAGAATATTTGAGTTACGAGTTTGGTCTTCATTTGAAACAATGCAGAATAGTTTCGCAACTCACGCCACTTGGAACACCACAATGTAATGGTGTGTCCGAACGTCGTAACCACACTTTATTAAATATGGCGCGATCTATGATGTCTCTCACTGATTTACCACTATCGTTTTGGGGTTATTCTTTAGAGACGGCTGCATTCATGTTAAATAGGGCACCATCTAAATCCATTGAGACGACACCTTATGAACTGTGGTTTAGCAAGAAACCCAAGTTGTCAGTTTCTTAAAGATTGGGGCTGCGATGCTTATGTGAAAAAGCTTCAACCTGATAAGCTCGAACCCAGATCAAAGAAATGTGTCTTCATAGGATACCCAAAGGAGACTGTTGGGTACACCTTCTATCACAGATCCGAAGGCAAGATATTCGTTGCTAAGAATGGATCCTTTCTAGAGAAGGAGTTTCTCTCGAAAGAAGTGAGTGGGGGAAAGTAGAACGTGATGAGGTAATTGTACCTGCTCACTTATTAGAAAGTAGTTCATCACTGAAATCAGTCCCAGTGATTCCTACACCAGTAAGTGAGGAAGTTAATGATGATGATCATGAAACTTTGGATCAAGTTACTACCGAACCTTGTAGGTCAACCAGAGTACATTCCACACCAGAGTGATATGGTAATCCTGTTCTGGAGGTCATGTTACTTGACCATGACGAACCTACGAACTGTGAGGAAGCGATGATGAGCCCAGATTCCGCGAAATGGCTTAAGGCCATGAAATCTGATATGGGATCCATGTATAAAGAACAAAGTATGGACTTTGATTGACTTGCCCAATGATGGGCGAGCCATTGAGAATAAATGGATCTTCAAGAGGAAGACGGACGCTGATAGTAGTGTTACTATCTACAAAGCTCAAATTGTCGCAAAAAGGTTTTCAACAAGATCAAGGTGTTGAATATGATGAGATTTCTCACTCGTAGCGATGCTTAAGTCTGTCCAAATCATGTTAGCAATTGCCACATTTTATGAAATCTGGCAAATGGATGTCAAAACTGCATTCCTTAATGGATTTCTTAAAGAAGATTTGTATATGATACAACAAGAAATTTTTGTCAATCCTAAAGGTGCTAACAAAGTGTGCAAGCTCTAGCGATCCATCTATGGACTGGTGCGAGCATCTCGGAGTTGGAATATACGCTTTGATGAGTTGATTAAAGCATATAGTTTTATACAGACTTTTGGAGAAGCTGTATTTACAAGAAAGTGAGTGGGAGCTCTGTAGCATTTCTGATATTATATGCGGATGACATATTGTTGATCGGAAATGATACTAAATTTCTGGATAGCATAAAAGGATACTTGAATAATTATTTTTCAAAGAAAGACCTCGGTGAAGCTGCTTACATATTGAGCATCAAGATCTATAGAGATAGATCAAGACGCTTGATAAGATTTTTCAATGAGTACATACCTTGACAAGATTTTGAAGTAGTTCAAAATGGAATAGTCAAAGAAGGAGTTCTTGCCTGTGTTGCGAGGTGTGAAGTTGAGTAAAGACTCAAAACCTGACCACAGCAAAAATTAGAAAGAGAATGAAAAGTCATTCCCTATGCCTCAGTCATAAGTTCTATAAAGTATGATATGCTGTGTACCAGTCCTATTGTATACCTTAGCATGATTCTGGCAAGAGGGTACAATAGTGATCCAGGAGTGGATCACTGGACAACGGTCAAAAATATCCTTAGTGGAATAAGGAAATGTTTCTCGATTATTGAGGTGACAAAGAGTTCGTCGTAAAGAGTTACGTCGATGCAAGCTTTGACACCGATCTAGATGACTCTAAGTATCGATCTAGATACATATTGCAAGTGTGAGCAATTAGCTAGAGTAGCTCCATGCAAAGCATTGTAGACATAGAAAATTTGCAAAATACATAGGGCTCTGAATGTGGCAGACCCGTTGACTAAATTTATCTCACAAGCAAAACATGATCACTCTTTGGGTGTTAATCACATAGCGACATGAACTAGATTATTGAATTTAGAAAACCCTTTGGGTGTTAGTCATATGGAGATGTGAACTAATCACATAAAGATGTGAACTATTGGTGTTAAATCACATGACGATGTGAACTAGATTATTGACTCTAGGGCGAGCGGGAGACTGAAGGAAATATGCCCTAGAGGCAATAATAAAGTTGTTATTTATATTTCCTTATATCATGATAAATGTTTATTATTCATGCTAGAATTGTATTAACCGGAAACTTAGTGCATGTGTGAATACATAGATAAACAAAGTGTCACTAGTATGCCTCTACTTGACTAACTCGTTAATCAAAGATGGTTAAGTTTCCTAGCCATGGACAAAGAGTTGTCATTTGATAAGCGGGGTCACATCATTAGAGAATGATGTGATTGACTTGACCCATTCGTTAGCTTAGCACGATGATCGTTACAGTTTCATTGTTATTGCTTTCTTCATGACTTATACATGTTCCTCAGACTATGATATTATGCAACTCTCGAATACCGGAGGAACACCTTGTGTGCTATCAAACGTCACAACGTAACTGGGTGATTATAAAGATGCTCTACATGTGTCTTTGATGGTGTTTGTTGAGTTGGCATAGATCGAGATTAGGATTTGTTACTCCGTGTATCAGAGAGGTATCTCTGGGTCCTCTCGGTAATGCACATCACTATAAGCCTTGCAAGCATTGTGACTAATGAGTTAGTTGCGGGATGATGCATTACGGAACGAGTAAAGAGACTTGTCGGTAACGAGATTGGACTAGGTATTGAGATACCTACGATCGAATCACGGGCAAGTAACATACCGATGACAAAGGGAACAACATATGTTGTTATGCGGTTTGACCGATAAAGATCTTCTATGTAGGAACCAATATTAGCATCTAGGTTCCCCTATTGGTTATTGACTGGAGATGAGTCTCGGTCATGTCTACATAGTTCTTGAACCCGTAGGGTCCGCACGCTTAACGTTCTGTGATGATTTGTATTATGAGTTATGTGATTTGATGACTGAAGTTTTTTCGGAGTCTCGGATGAGATCGGGGACATGATGAGGAGTCTCGAAATGGTCGATACATAAAGATCGATATATTGGAAGGCTATATTCGGACCTCGGAAAGGTTCCGAGTGATTCGGGTATTTTTCGAAGTACAGGAGAGTTACAGGAATTCGTATTGGGCCTTAATGGGCCATACGGGGAAGGAGAGAAAGGCCTCAAGGGTGGCCGCGCCCCTTCCCCATGGACTGGTCTGAATTGGACTAGGGAAAGGGGGCGCCCCCTTCCTTCCTTCTCCTTCTCCCTTCCCTTTTTCCTATTCCATGTGGGAGGTGGAATCCTACTAGGACTAGGGAGTCCTAGTAGGACTCCACACTTTGGGCGCACCCTATGAGGGCCGGCCTCCTCCTCCCTTCATCCTTTATATACGTGGCTAGGGGGCACCCCATAGACACACAAGTTGATCATTGATCCCTTAGCCATGTGCGGTGCCCCCCTCCACCATAATCCACCTCGGTCATATCATCGTAGTGCTTAGGCGAAGCCCTACGACGGTAGCATCATCATCACCGTCATCACGCCGTCGTGCTGACAAAGCTCTTCCTCGACACTCAGCTGGATCGGGAGTTCATGGGACGTCATCGAGCCGAACGTGTGCAGATCGCGGAGGTGCCGTACTTTCGGTACTAGGATCGGTCGGATTGTGAAGACGTACGACTACATCAACCGCGTTGTCATAACGCTTCCGCTTACGGTCTACGAGGGTACGTGGACAACACTCTTCCCCTCTTGTTGCTATGCATCACCATGATAGATCTTGCGTGTGCGTAGGAAATCTTTGAAATTATTGCGTTCCCCAACAAAACCTATGGTCCCTGGGTCTATTTTCCATCATATAATTTTCCGATCTACAATATTAGTTTCCGATCTACTATTTTTGCAATCTTCTACTTTCCGATCTACAAACCAAAAATACCAAAAATATTTACTTTATCGTTTATCTATCTCTATCATATCTCACATTTGCAATTAACCATGAAGGGATTGAAAACCCCTTTATCGCGTTGGGTGCAAGTTGTTTGATTGTTTGTACAGGTATTCGGTGACTTGTGCATTGTCTCCTACTGGATTGATACCTTGGTTCTCAAACTGAGGGGAATACTTATCTCTACTTTGCCGCATCACCCTTTCCTCTTCAAGGGAAAAACCAACACAAACTCAAGAAGTAGCAACACCTCATCTAGGCAGCTTTGCATTGGAAGGCCCTTTCCAGTGCATCAAGGTGTACCGGTGCTAAGGGTGCCACACGGGCAAAAAAGTGATGTGACAGAGCAATTAAATGAGGAGAGAGAGTATCATGGTGACCCAGAAGGAAATGATGCTAAGCACGTGGACCTATGCAAAATGACTATCAACCAATGGATGAAGGTGTTTTGGTGTTAAAACATTAAATGAAGGAGACTTAGCTACAAAAGTTAAGCATCAATGCATTGGGGAGAGTAGTTGCTAAACTTTTTAATGCATTTAGCATCTTACCTTAGCACCAATGCATTGGAAGAGGCCGAAGAGACCTGACTAGCCTAAACACATCTCTCCTCATTTAATACATGCCACATAAGCAAATTTGTCTTGGACTGTGCTATGGTACTTGCTAAGTTACTCCCACTATAACTAGCATAGTGGGAAGTAACTTAGACTAGTAACATGCATATGTTACTAGTCTATGTTACCACTTTCATAGTGCGGAGTAACATATGTGTGGTATCATGTAAGTCATCATTTATTAAGATGTAGACTCATTTTGCCTTGGGATGCGCTATGTTACAGTAACATATTATGTTACTCCAAATACCTCTTTCCTCATTAAATACATGCAACGTAAGCAAATTTTTCTTGGAATATGTTAGATTACTTGCTATGTTACTCTCACTATGACTAGCCTTAGACTACCCACAATGGGAGTAACATAGGTGGTAACATCACACATATTTAGACAAAATAGATGATGTGGCAAGTAATTAATAAAGAAAGAGAGTGATGTGATAACATAGCTAGTTTTTTTTGCGGCTTGTAACATACTCCCTCCGTCCGGTGAAAAGTGTACATCTAGCTTCAAAAATTGTCCACAAAAAAGTGTACTTATATCTTCCCAATGCACTTTAAAATAGAAAAATATACTTCTCTCTCATCACACGGTAATCAAGACCAATAGCAATCTACACATGGTCTTATTAATTGTTACATGCACTTAGCTCATTGGGGGTTGGATAATTAAAGAGGAGAGAGATGGTGGCTTGCACCTTTACAATGCATTTTTTACTTAACTCCATAATTTGTCCTAAAATTTGTAGATGTACACTCTTCACCGGACGAAGGGAGTAGCTAGTTACTAGTAGTATGGGTAACATCACACATAGCAAGATAAGATGAGTCTACAACTTAATAAATGAAGTGTTGCATGACACCACACATATGTTACTCCCCATTGCGGAAGTAGTAACACAGACTAGTAACATATGCATGCGAAATTGCATTGGAGCTCCCGGCGACTACACCCAGTGTAATCCCTCCCGTCCACTAGCATTGGGATTCCCACTCACTATATTACCTGCTTTGTATTCACACCTTTTCACTTCTAGTAATCCATTTACACTGCTTGGTATATCATATAAACAGTGCACGCGTTCTCTTTCTCGGTCCAGACAAATGGATGTCCTCCTGAAGCCGGTCTCACCTGCCAACTTCCAACCACCCAAATGTAGTTAATGCACGCGCTACACTCTTCCTCCCAACGGCACAATGCTCACTACAATGGTCATCTTCCTCCTCTGAACAACTGCATATCATACCATCACGATCCTTTCTTATCTTCAAGCTTGCTCTCTCACCTTGTTCCTCGCTGGTAGATGGTTCTCATTGCCACGTCAAGCTCAAGCATTCCCATGTCAAACTCCAGCGTGCCCCTTGTTTCTCTGTAGGAGCAACCACCACTTCCCCTCATGGGTTGCCCTTTCTGCAACAATGGAATGGTTCGGTTCAGTGGTGGGTCTCCCGCACTACAAACAATCCAGGCAAACACTTTTACAAGTGCGAGCACGGGTGGATATGTCCTAATATCTTCATAATTTTTTTGTACTATCTCGTTCTTCTGCTAGATTTGTTCTTCGCGTTCTCTCCTCTTTTTTGTAGTCGCGCAAGTGCACCTTCTGAAAATGGGAGGAAAACTACATCAACGTCATACGTGCCAAGTGGCCAAGGCTGTTCATCACCGCTTCCCGTGAAGACAGGAAATTCCACCGCATCATCATCGCTCTTCTCTCAATCAATCTGCTCGCCCTGTTGTTCGTATTCTGCAAGGTGGCCTGAAGCCGCCAGTAACTTCAAGATGCTTGTCTGTGCTTCAAGTTCCACCCGCATAATAATGAAGAATCATGTTCAGCGGTCGTGTCTGTAACCAGTTGTCCTTCAGAGGCAATCTTTGTTTTTATATTATCCCCCATCTAATTAGATGTTCCAATCGTTTTTCACCATTTGTAACGCCTTGATATTTTCATAATCAGATGTGTGTTTTAATTAATTTTTAGTACGTCAATTGTCCATTATGTTTTCCATTCACAAGCATATCGTCAAATCTAGACTTGCACCGTCCTTACTGTTCATTTGTACGGGGCAGCTAATGCTCAGTAACTCCTCTGAATATCTCTGCACATGCCCTTCATGTACACCCATGCACACAAGTCAACAAGGTCAAGTCCTCCCTGCAAAAAAGCATGCCTCATCTGTCTAAATGACACTGTACATCCTTCACTACACGCTTACACAAACTCCGGACCCACACGCTTCCCATATCGCATTATAAACACCAGCACGGTGCACATCCAAGCACAAAGTCCAATCTAAGCAGCCACAAATTGAGGCAGCCATAGCGTAGACAACTCGAACTATTAGAACAGCCTGATCTAGCCAGAGTTCTTATGTAAGACCCACGATGCGGCTATATCTCCCACGTGTCGGAGCACGACTTAGAGGCATAACCGCATTGTAGGCATGTCGCAAGAGGGGTAATCTTTACACATCCCATGTACTGAATAAGAAAGGGATAAAGAGTTGGCTTACAATCGCCACTTCACACAATACATGAAAATAGCATTACATCATCCAGATACAAGCAAGGTACGACTATGGAACCAAATAAAGAAAGACAACCCCTAATGCTAGATCCCCGATTGCCCCGACTGGGCTCCACTACTGATCATCTGGAAACGAAACAACACAACGAACTCGATCTTCATCAAGCTCCTCCTTGAGCTCGGTAGCGTCACCTGCACGGTTATCATCGGCACCTGCAACTGTTTGAAGTAATCTGTGAGTCACGGGGACTCAGCAATCTCACACCCGCGAGATCAAGACTATTTAAGCTTATGGGTAGGAAAAGGTAGTGAGGTGGAGCTGCAGCAAGCACTAGCATATATGGTGGCTAACTTACGCAAATGAGAGCGAGAAGAGAAGCAAAGCACGGACGTGAACTAGAAGTGATCAAGAAGTGATCATGAAACTACTTACGTTCAAGCATAACACAAGAATCGTGTTCACTTCCCAGACTTTGCCGGAAAGAGACCATCACGGCTACACACGCGGTTGATGCATTTTAATTAAGTTAAGTGTCAAGTTCTCTACAACCGGATATTAACAAATTCCCATCTACCCATAACCGCGGGCACGACTTTCGAAAGTTCAAAACGCTACAGGGGTGTCCCAACTTAGCCCATCACAAACTCTCACGATCAACGAAGGATATTCCTTCTAGCGGGAAGACCCGATCAGTCTCGGAATCCCGGTTACAAGACATTTCGACAATGGTAAAACAAGACCAGCAAGACCGCCCGATGCGCCGACATCTCGATAGGAGCTGCACATATCTCGTTCTCAGGGCAACATCGGATGAGCGCTCCGTACAACTAAAACCAACCCTCAAGTTTCCCCGAGGTGGCGCTGCAAAGGACTCTGGTTCGGGCCAACACTTAGACAAGCACTGGCCCGGGGGGCTTAAAATAAAGATGACCCTCGAGAGAGCGACTCCCAAGGGAAAAGTAGGTGGTGATGAGGCAAATGGTAAAACCAAGGTTGGGCCTTGCCGGAGGAGTTTTATTCAAAGCGAACTGTCAAGGGGTCCCCATAACACCCAACCGTGTAGGGAACACAAAATAAAGGAACATAACACCAGTATGATGGAAACTAGGGCGGCAAGAGTGGAACAAAACACCAGGCATAAGGCCGAGCCTTCCACCCTTTACCAAGTATATAGATGCATTAAATAATATAAGAGATATTGTGATATCCCAACAACAACCATGTTCCAACATGGAATAAACTCCAGCTTCACTTGCAACTAGCAACGCTATAAGAAGGGCCGAGCAAAGCGGTAACATAGCCAAACAACGGTTTGCTAGGAAAGGTGGGTTAGAGGCTTGACATGGCAATATGGGAGGCATGATATAGCAAGTGGTAGGTATCGCGGCATAGCAATAGAGCGAGCAACTAGCAAGCAAAGATAGAAGTGATTTCGAGGGCATGGTCATCTTGCCTGAGATCCCGCAAGGAAGAAGAATGAGTCCACGAAGAAGACAAATGGACGTAGTCAAACGGATCCTCGCAAACACGACGTTAACGGAACCAACCCGAAGAAGCACACCAGAAAGAAGCAAACAACATGGTAAATAACCATCACATAATCATGGCATGATGCACAACCAAGTATGATGCATGTCCGGTTTAATGAGGCATGGCATGGCAAAATGCATAAACAATCCTACAAATTAAGTGGAGCTCAATATGCAACTCCGTTGCATATTGACGAAATACCACGTCAAATATTTATTTCCTCTCATTTATGTACCCAACAATATTAAATGTTGATTAACATGGCAAGGGGTGAAGCACAACAAAACTACCTATCTAGGCAAGTTTAAATGAGGCCGGAAATAACAAACAACAATTCCGGAAAATCCTCATATGCATATATTAGGTTTGGTACTGTTCTGCCATAAACCATATTTTAGAGTTGTTAAACATGCAAAGTAAAGCCATCATGTTAAACTAGGCATTTTCCACCCCATTTACATATAAAGTTTATTAGGTTTGGAGCTACGATTATTAAGTTATGGAATAAATCATTTTAGCATGGTAATAAGGGAAAATTAAACAAACAACATCTTAAACATTTCAAACATGGATAAAAGTGGCATATTACGAAACTGCACAAAATTCTAGGCATTTTACATATATAAGTTGTTTTAATCCGATGCACGGTTGTGGAGATATTAAATGCATGAAGCTTGGGGGGTTTTCTACAAAACAGGTAAAGCACTGGAATATTGCTAAAATCGCAGACAAGGAAAAAACACACTGGGCCGAATCTGATTGGCCCAGTAATGTACAGGAGAGGGAGTGGAGAGGGGCTGCTCACTTTGGGCCTAAAGGAGAAGATGGACCGGCTCGGTTTGGTGGAGAGGGAGGCTAGAAGGGGCGCTGGGCCTAGGCGCTTGCCCCACGCTGGCGCTGGAACGGGTCAACGCAGGGATGAGCGAGCCGCTGTGGCTCTCTGTTCTGAAGAAAAGAAACGACAGAAGGCCATGGCGATGGAGAAGACGCAGGCAGGAGGGGTCCTGGCGGCGGGGTCGGCGGGAACCGATCGAAACGGCGCGGATTCGGTGGCTAGGCGGCGGAGCAGAGGAGATCCGGTCCAAATCGGGGCCGAGGCGCGAGCTTGACGGGCGTCTTGGTCCATGGCGGCGGCGGTGGTCCTGCAGGGAGGCCTCGGGCGCCATGGCGGCGGAAGGAGGCGACTTCGTCACGGCTCGCCCGATCTTGCCGGAGACGGGGCGAAACCGAGGTCGAGGAGGCGCAGAACGACTCGATCCGGTGGCGAGGCGAGCTTCGTCGGGCATCCATGGCAGGGCCTTGGTTCCCCTGGTATAGAGACGGGGAGAGAGTTGAGAGAGAGGAGGAGCTGTTGCTGCACAGGTTCGAGCAGGGAGAGGGCGACGGCTTGGCAGTTGAGGTCACTGGTGGTGGCTGGCTGGCTCGGTGGATTTTCGGATCGGGAGGTGGATCGGGATTGGTTCGGTGCTGAAAACGAGGGGAGGTGGTGGATCGGGAGGGATCCCGATGGAGAGAGTGGCGGCGGCGAGGGGGATTGGTGGATTGGACAGGATAGGCTAGGGTTTGACTAGTTATTTATAGCATTGGATTTAGATTAGGGGATAACTCGTCCCTCCGATCGCAATGGACAACCGCGAATAAAATAGCTAGGGAGTCCAAATAAGAAAACGGTGATGTTTTGTAGATGTTTGGGGATGATCCGGACCCAACGGTGACGACTGCCCGGGTCGGGTCCGGGACGGCTTTTCAGGCGTGCGCGCGAGGAGGGTCGCGGGCTGACGAGAGAGGTTAGGTAGGGCCTGGCGGTGAGTGGTAGCGGGCTGTGCAGAAAGCCTAGGGCTGAGAGGAGAGAAGAGAGAGACCCGACGATTGTTTCCGGAGACCAAAAACGTCCGACGATTTAACCGACTATATTGTCGCTATAGTTATCCGTTGGGGCGTCAAACGGGCTCTGAATGCGATGAAAGTTGGCAGGCGGTCTACTGACAACAAAACAATACCGCACGCCAACTTTCATCCCATTCCAAAAACATTTTCCGGCCACTTATAAAATAATATTTCGGACGCGCCGTGGACGCGTGCGAGTGTGTCTGGGCTCAGAACGAACAACAGACGAAACTGGGGGAACCCGAACGGAATTTTAAAAACATGATGATGCAATACACATGATGACATGGCAAGATGCGACACGCAAGCAAATAACAAGGCAACAACAACGAATAATTGAAAGACACCTGGCGCATCGATCTCAGGGCGTCACATCTTACATATTCAACAATGTTTAAATGAAACAATAAGATTTGGAGTCTTTGATTTTGACTCAGGGTCTCCATCTAGCTTGTTAAAAATCGAAACAACTTACATGCAATTGATGCAGTTTACATGAAGAAAAAGCCGATCTGCTGAATGGATCATCTTCTTCCGCCAAAAAAAGTACAATTGCTTTAGATTTTGTCTAATAATCGGATGCACACAAGTATTACCCAACTCAAATCCTCTTATTCTCTGCAATTTTTGCTTGGAATATAATCAGTAGTACCAGAGGAGAGGAAGTCTGTTCTCCAGATTTGGCAATGGAGTGCTTGCGGGCTAGGAGAAGACTCCATAGATATGTGATGATGAATTCATTTAATTCTTGCCGGACAAACTGAATGTCCCCACGTAGATAGAATAAATGACTCAGAACATGTAGCTACTGTTTCGTCGTACGTAGGCGGTGGCGTATTCATAGTCTGTAAGAGCATGGTTAATAGAAGAGCCCACTACAGGCTATATACCAGTGCCACATCACCTTATAGTCTTCCTAAAACCATACTCATACAATAGGCTGACTGTAGATTAATTACTAGGCTGGCTATAGCATTCAATGCTTGCATGTGGACTGAGGAAAAGGGACTCACATGATTCATAGGTGGGAGGAAACGTTGGCTTTTAGCCTTCACACAGGCTGCATGCTGGCTGTATGTGCTCGTATCTTGTGCTGCAGCCGGGCGCTAGATGGAGCGCCGGCTCCCGTCTCTCTCCTGCCTCCTCTCTCCTCCGCTTGTTATTTTGCTGATGTGGCGCAGCTTACAGCCTGCTGAGTAGGATCTATTATACTTGCTCTAATGATTTCCACCAAAGTGGCTCGGATCCCGATAGAGCTAGCAGTCGGCCGAGATTTCGTAGGTCTGTGTCGCCGAGTGCTCCAAATCCATCTTCGATATGCATGTTACTATTCTAAATTACTTTTCACTGTGTCTAGTCTTATGCGTCTTTGGATCAGTTGTGTGTAAACTTTTGTTTTCAAAAGACTTAAAATAATTACATTCCTTCATTCCTTGTAATTTTTTAATTACATTCCATTTAATTTCACACAAAGCCCAACACAACAAAAGAAAAATCTGAAAAGTCGAGATGAGGCCCCCCCTTAACTTTTCGTCTCCCGCCGTGCGGAGGTACAGATTAGAGAGAGAGGAACCCCCTAAAAAACGTAAAGTAAAGAGAGGGGTGTTTTCGCAAAAGAGAGAGAGAGAGGGGTATTTTCCTGTCGTGGTGTGGGTAGAGTACGCAGGAAGGAGGAGCGACGAGTTGAAAAGCAGGAGGCGGGTCGTGGGTCGTTTTCGCTTCCTGTTAAGTGAAGAAACCTTTCGTTTTTCCCTCGATAAAAAAAAGAAAACCTTCCTTTTCCCGTTCATTGTTTCCCCAATTTCCCCATCTTCCCCCTTCGCTTTCCCCACAGAACCTCGCGCCCCTCTGCCCACCTCGTCCCGCACCTCGCCTCCTCCCCGGCCCGCCCTTTTCGGGTTTTTTGGGCGCATAGGCGCACGAAAACCCTAGAAGGGGCTCCCCGCGTGCGTCGTTCCGAGGTAAATCTTCGCCACCTCTCCCTGTACTCCGCGCGCCTGGCTCTGCTTTGCCCTGCTCTAGCAAGGAATGGTGTTCCGTGATCGAAGTGGAGGGGGTTCGAGCGGTTCCTCCCCCGATCGGCTCCGACGAAATGGCGGCCGGTGAGCGGTTGGAATTGCTGGGGGAATGTGATCGTTTCTGGGCGGGGGGACTCGGCCCCTCGGGACCGCTCGATTGTTTTTCTCATTCGTGCTGTGTCCTATTTTGGGTGTTTTCGGTTCCATGTTTTGGCGCGTCTCTTTTCTGCGCGTGCAGTGTAAGGCTGAAGCGTTCTCGGAGAATGACGGGAAGTTTCCTTGTTTGCTGATGCTGCATGCGAGATGTTGTTTAGGGTTTAGTGACGTGTCATGGTGTCTGGTCTATTTCTCGGTTGATCGGGTTCGGTGCGATTCTGCGAGTTGAAATGATTTGACTAACCAACTGCAGGGCGCTTTTGGCATTCTGAAACATGTTTTGTCTTACGCATGGGGTCCCACCAGCAATGGTGTGGCTGCAAACATTTATTCAGTGCGGCGGTCGGCTCATGCTAGTCCCAACTGCCAAGTTCTTCAGATGTTGCTCTGTTTAGTTCTTCATTATAGATGATACGGGTCGTACTGCATTATTGTTAAGTTGTTAACTGCTGCTCACGAAAATGTAGAAAGTACATGACATTTACTATCTCTTTTATTATTGCTTGAATATGTGTAAATTCTACATTCAAATAATTCTAATCTTTGTCTTCTTTGTGTTTTGCAGAAAACAAGTGTATGTATGTGTAGCAGCGCTGCTAGTCAACACTAGCTATGGATGTGAATGGAAAATTATCTGATGGCGACTTAAATAAAACAGAAGCTCTTCACTCGAATGGACAGCCGGTAGATGATGTCATAATTATAGAATCTGAAGGGGATGAGAACAAAGTTGTAGTAGAAACTAACATCATAGAAGGTCCATTTGAGGAGCACAAGGAACACAGATGTGGCAAAACGGACAATAGTGTGCATGAAGAAGCATCCACTAGCACTGATGATGATTCAGACAGTGACCTGTATGGATTTCTCCGCGAGTCAGAGAATGAACAAACTTCAGAGTCTGATGTTGAGGAGACAGACATTGAGGTTTGTGCATAACATGTTCAATTTCGAGATCATAACTTCTAAATCAGAGAAAAAAGTATGGTCACCATGTCCCTAAAAAATGTATGTTTACTGTATGGATTGTAGTTAATATGGCAACTTGACATGAAACTCTCGACAGCTTTTGTTGATGAACACCATTTAGTATTTTCTATTGTTTGCTTGATATACTTTTCTCTGTCCTTGCCCCCCTTAGTTGTGAAGCACATTTATGATGTCTAGACTAATCATCAATGTTATCTTATCAGGCTGCAGCTGCACCTCAACATTTCTATGATTGTATTTTTTAATGCCTAACATATACTATGCTAGTTTGGTTTCTCTTGTTGATTGATTCAGTTTTGATTTACAATTGATTGGCTGAACAGATTGAAACATAGCAGGTGCAACTTATGTTACTCAAATCTGTTCTGCATTATATCAAGTTCTTTTCAGCAATCTGTAATTTTGATGTGTCGTCATCCATCTTTTGGGTGCATATTTTGGTTATAAGTTCTCTCAATTGATTTCCTACAGGTGGCTCTGCCCGAGGAAAAAGTCGAAGAATTAGTTGCTGAATTCCATGATGTTGAGAGCAAAGTAACCTTTATAACCCCTGTTGTCCTATGGACACCTTTGTTTCCTGAGCATTTAATTCATTGTTTTCTTTGGTAACACTCAGGCTGCTGAGGCGCAAGAATCACTTGAAAAGGAATCACTGGAAAAAATTGAGGCTGAAGTAAGATTGGAGTTATCTGAGAGGCTCCAAGGAGATGCGGTTTGTGAATATGTTTATGTTTTGCTTCAGTTTATAAATTCTTAACTGTTACTCTCTCTGTTCAATACAATGATATATAATATATATTTTTTACTTAAAATAGTTGGACTTAGCTGTGGCAATTGAGATGGAGCAATTCAAGAAGGAATGGTCAACCGAACTTGATGATTTGGAGATCCGTAGTGCTGTTCTGCTGGTATGCTTTTGTTCGAAAGAGGATCTTTCTGTCCATTCAATAAACCCGGTGATAAATTATATCTCAGTGCCATGTGATATCCTATGAGGGCAGGCCTGGCGCAGTGGTGAAGTCCTCCCCACTTGTGCCAAGAGGTCCTGGGTTCGAACCAGCCTCTCTGCATTGCACTTTGCAGGGGTAAGACTAGGTTCCTATAATCCTTCCCCAGACCCCACCTTGTGTGGGAGCTTCTATGCACTGGGTCTGTCCTTTTTCATGTGATATCCTATGCATGTCCAAAATGCCCTATTTATTTATTTATTTAAATAAAAATAAGTTTCATTATTTATTCATATTATTATCACCAGATTAACCATGTATTTCTAGTCTCTTGATTAGATTCACGGAAGTTCTCGACCTTGCTAAGACATAATAACAAAGGCGATTAGTGTTAAACTTGTTAAACTTGCTATGACCTTGTGTTGGCTGTGTGCATCTTAGTTATGCAGAGGCCGGGTGTAATGCTTAAATCTAAAGCGCCCCTTTTCGAAAAAAGTATATCACAACTCTAGTCATATTAAATTGAGACTTACTTTTTTGAAGGAAATTTGAGACATTATTTTACTTACATTTCCTTTGGTAGATGTTTATTTCAGTATCTCTAGGTGCTAAATTGCAATTTTAACTCCAGGAAGAACTTGATGCTGCTGGCGTTGAACTTCCCAGCCTTTATAAATCAATAGAAAGTCAAGCGCCAAATGTTTGTGAGACTGAAGCATGGAAAAACAGGACTCATTGGGCTGGTTCTCAAGTTCCTGAACAAGCTAATCTATCAATCAGAAAAGCTGATGAGTACCTGCAGTCTTGTAGACCTGTAAGGAGGTAATGTTAGGGCAAACAGTTTTTTGACGTAAACTGTCATGGACAGAAGTTGGTTACTCCTTTGTTCGGTTTTTCGAGCCTGAGCTTTAGTCTACTTGCCTCAAACAGAAAACATGGAAGGCTGCTGGAGGAAGGTGCTAGTGGCTTTCTTGCAGGAAAAGTTCCTCTTGTGGATGATGATTCTGTACAGTGCCATGAGAAAAGTTGGAGTTCATTCAATGAACTTATTAAATCTATTAAGTGTGCCAAAACTTCTTTTGGAAGCAGTAACTGGGCATCAGTTTATCTGGCCAATACACCCCAGGAAGCTGCCGCCTTAGGTCTCCAATTTCCAGGAGTTGATGAGGTACCAGCTTTAACTGATCATTGTTATATCGTGTGTTGTCACCGTTGCATTTTACTTAGCCTCATGCCTCATCCAATACGTTCTTGAAATATAATTCTATCTTAAACTTATGTATTTCCCTTAGAGAGGAAGCTATTCTTGTTGATGCTTCTCCAGTCTGGGGAAATGTAAACTTTAGTAGTAGTTAACTTGAATTTGTATTTATTGAAGTGCGCAATCTGGTTAGTGCAACATCAGGTCAAATGAATTGGATAAGATTAGACAACTAAAGGTATACCTTGTATGTTTGATAATGAATATGATATGGTGTGGTTACAAACCGTTGCATGCACGGTGTCTTGATGACCAATCCTGTTATCCAGGTTACTATTCCCTCCATGTAACAATGTATTACTGCATGAATGCGGCCACACTTTCAGTACCCCCAGTGCTCGCATGTTCACAAAGTGTCTAGATTGATCTTGCAAAACTAATGCTGGAGCTGTATTGTTGAAAGCGCATCAATTATCTTATATGTCGTCATTGCTTTCAGTACTACTCCCTCCAGTTCAGATTAGATGACTTCTTCAGGAAGTTGATATTGGTTGCAAGTACTTCCTGTTTTGGGGTCAAGGCAGCATTCTTGTCAATCAGTAACATTTTGATGGGTATTATGTATTTATGTTAGGGAAATTGATATACAATTAGCTGGGGAAGCTACACCAAAAGCTAATGCATTAAGTGTTTCTTTAACCTTCTTTGTGCCTTCGATTGCTCCTCTGTTTCAAAATATAAGGTCCAGTTTGTGAAGGGTGAGTTTGGCAAACAAAACTAGGTGTAAGTTGAGTCACCAAGGGCAGGCATCTCGTCTGGGTTGCATGTGTTTTAAGTAACTAATACGTACACCACAATTAGCTTTGAGGTCTTTCAAAACTGAAAACATCCAAGAATTAAGTGAGTCATCATGCATGCTCCCCCCATACATTTTCTTTACAGATTGGTGATGCTTTTGTTAGTTGATCTACTGTAATGTCCATCAACCTAAGCATCATTGCATCTTGAAACATTTTCCTCTTGTGCACATTGAGTTCACCTGTCAGTTGTATTTTTTGTGCTTACATTAGACAAGAATGCAACATATATTTTAATGTAACGATGCCATATTTTTGATCATTATAGAAGCTATGCATCATAAAATTGTTTATAAACATTGTTGTTAAAAGGAAAACGCTTACGATCATCCGACTGAAAACGACGCACGCGCCCGCTGTCTCTATGACCGTCGGATATGATTTGTTCGCATGACTCGGGCATCAACCTATTTACATACTATAGATTTGCAACTGAGCCACTATTGCAATCTCCCCTACCGCAACAACTAGGTTGTTGCAGAATCTGAATCTCGTGCGACACATTGACTGTCTCCTTCGTACTCAACGTGTTTCCTGTGGGGTCACTCAACAGCGGGGCAGTTGCGACAACATCTTTCATTGCAATCTTCAACACCATCCATGTTGCAAAAGTCATTTTCCGCAACATCATCTATGTTACAAAAAGTGAGGAAAAAATCTACAACAAAAACTTTGTTGCAAATATTTTCTACAACATGAGCTCTGTTGCAGAAATACTGCAACACCGTCTCTGTTGCAATGACAAGGACTTGGCTGGATCACTGAATGAAGCCACATCTAGCGGCTGTCGAGGCGGCGGATTTTTTCAAAAGATCCGCCGGTTGACGCGTAGCACGACCCTTGTTAAAAGCTCTTCTATAAGTTCTAGAAAGAAAATGGGTGACATTATTATATTATTTCCCTGCATCCTTTTTCAGTTTTAATAATGAGACAGTATTTTTTATTTTTGGTTTTGAGTAACATGTTTATTATTCTTTCGTGTAATTGGTTCACCATGGTACTTACCATTATACTGGTATTTTCTGTAAAGCTGGCATCATCCAAATTTCCACTTATTTTATTTGTTTTTTCCATGGAATAGTTCCTCTAAAGTTCCAATTATTATTCTATATATAGGTGGAGGAGATAGCTGAAGTTGATGGTGCTGTTGATGACATAAAATGTGTTGATGAAATAGAGCTTTCTGAAGAACAGAGGAGAAAATACAGAAAGGTCAGTCGAAACTAACCATGCACCCTTCTTTGTCCTGATGTTCCTATCCTTAGATATCTCCTTTGTGCTTTTTGTGTAGTCTTAGTGTGTGTGTGTGCGTGTGTGTGTGCTTGTTTCCATTTTTTACTTGATTTATTGCTTTCTATAACACCTAGTTCCTCCTAGTTTGATAGAGTTGTATGTTTTGTTCACGCTGGATGCATAATATGTTAAAATCTCAAATGGTGTTTTTATAGTTACATGTCTACTTGGTAAAATGCTGATTGCAAACATTTACCCTGCATACCAATGACTTTGCTGCGATGCTTATAATCCTTGTATCTATCTACTGTTCCTGATTGTTCTTTATTGCTCAGTACCTATTTCTTTTTATGAGGAAACACCGCCACAGTACTATGTGGTCATGCTGATTCTCTGATTCGGTTGCAATACAAGTGACATAACGGCTTGTTTAAAAGCTGAGGATTGCTGATATGCTGTACATCATATGTTATTTGTTGTAATGTAAATATCACTGAAATACCTTATGTAGGTAAGAGAAGAAGATGATGCAAAGGCGATAAAACGTTTGCGGCGTTATATGGAAAAAAGGACAGACGGCTGGTGCAAGGTACCTGCTCATGTTAGTATTTGGTGTGAGATCAGTCTTTTTCTTACTCAGCTGGATTGGTTCTGTTTCTCTTGGGTGCTCTAATTAACATTCAATGCAGGGCAATGTCGGTTTGACCTCGTCATCAAATGGATGCTGTAAGCTACCTCTGTCATTAGATGATGGTGTTTTGGACGCCAACAGGGGTCGTCCTTTATCTGAGAAACAGAAAATGGATAAAGATGAAGTTTCCGCTGAGTTGCTGAAGCGAACACGTGAAGATGATGTTGAGCTTGACCACAAGAGGTCAAAAACTATAGTGATAGAGAGTGACGATGACATGCAGATGGACAGCAAGCTAGTTCTGCATATCAAGGACAGCGAGCATAGTTCAGCAGAGCTTGAAAAGGGGGTTGACATTATTGATCTTGATCTTTTCCCATCACAAAGCCCTAAGTTTAGTGATATGGATTTACCCAAGTCTTTTAAGTGCACAATTTGCACCAAAATGTTGAATGCCTCTGATGTGCATCGTCACCCAGTACTGGATGTTGCTGTTTGTGGGTCTTGCAGATTTCTGGTGATAGAGAAGAACCGTCTTGAGGTGAATACTTACCCTCTTTGCTGATAGTTTTGAACTGTTTGAAAATAACATCAGTTCTTTTTGGGGGATGAACAATGCGTTTGTAATATTCTTAGCCATGCTGTTTCTTTTTATTACAGGGCCCTGTATCTGGTGGTTATTGCACCTGGTGTGTTCAGTGTGAACAACTTCTAAGTTGCAGTTCCTGTAAGATGCTTTTTTGTACAAAATGCTTGTTAAAGAATCTTGGTGAGAAATGCATATCAGAAGCTAAAGTCACTGGCTGGCAGTGTTGCTGCTGCCAACCCAGTCAACTGGAACACTTAGTTTCTGAATGTGATAAGGCTCTGAGTGGTGTTGAATCTTCTGATCTCGAGGGTGACAACACTTCTGGAACCGAAACCAATGACCCTGTTAGGTATGCCCTTTTGCACTTTTACCAGTATACTCCCTCTGTTCCTAAATGTAAGTCCTTTTAGAGATTCCAGTAAGGGACTGCATATGGAGCAAAATGAGTGAATCTACACTCTAAAATATGTCTATATACATCCGTATGTAGTTTGTATTGAAATCTCTAAAAAGACATCTTTAGAAATGGAGGGAGTATTATTTATCACACTATAGATATAGCACTGAAGATTTTTTCAAGCTAATTGAATATGTAAAACCTGGTCAGCAAGCACAAAAGGAAAAAGAAGATAAGAAGAATCATGGATGATACAGAACTTGGGGAGGAAACAAAGCGTAAAATTGCAATGGAGAAGGTGTAGTCTCCTTTGCTTTGACATATCTAACATTTGTTTTTAGTGGAAGCTGTCCAGGTTGTAATTTGTACATTCTTTTATAGGCTAGGCAAGAACATTTGAAGTCAATGCATGAGCAGTCTGCCAGCAAGTTAAGGAGCAGCAACATTGGAACTTCCTCTGGGGCTGTATTGGAAGTCTTTCTACAGGATGCTGGGGATGGCCATATTGTCAACCCTGCCAGGGAGGAAGACGAGGAACCTGTTAGAATTCCAAGCAGCATATCTGCTAAACTGAAGCCTCATCAGGTTTGTATTTGATATATACCCTCTAAACACTGCGATGCGTATTCATCCTTGCAATTAAATTTGATTTGTAAAACCTTGTATCAAAAATGATGTGCTGGCTTGTAATGTGCTTGCATGGTGAAATGTACAAATAGAAATCTTTATCACATGATGATTGAATGTGTTCCCTACCATTGCTTTCATAATTTTGCTTTAAAATGCTTAACATTCTTTAATTGTAATTGTTTGCTAGGTGGCACCATGTCACTTGCATACCAGTCATGACCTCTACCCCATACTGTGACTGGACCCCTTATATGTTGCATTCTCGTATTTCAGGTAGCAGGAATAATATTTATGTGGGAAAATGTTATCCAGTCTGTTAGAACAGTCAAATCTGGTGACAAAGGTTTTGGGTGCATTTTGGCGCATAACATGGGGCTTGGGAAAACTTTTCAGGTATGTGTTCGTATTTTACCTTGATCCAGTTACATGAACATATTCTGATGTCGATTTAAATTATGTGCTGGGAGCTATTCTAACGTATGCGATGTGTGCTTTTCACTTTTACCGGTTTTGGTGTATGTGCTTAATTGCTATTAATTATGTAGCAAGCGTTAATGCTTTTCAAGGCGGCCTTTGTTTGGCCGGTTGCATACCTATATTTATGAATTGTATACTTTGCAGGTTATTACCTTCCTGTACGTTGTTATGAGATGTGCCCAGTTGGGACTCCGCACGGCACTTATAGTTACCCCTGTTAATGTTCTGCATAATTGGAAGAAAGAGTTCACCAAGTGGCAACCGGCCGAACTAAAGCCCCTTCGTGTGTACATGCTGGAAGATGTTCCGAGGTGCGGATTATGTTATCCTTTGTGTTACTGTTAACGTAGTTAAATTTGTTTACTCAATGGGTGTAGCCTAGAGGCTGTCTTGGTGCCAATAATTCCATCTTGTAAAAACTTAATGTGCTCAACTGCAATTGGTATAGTAACAATCTAGCTTGTACCGGCCTTTAAAGAAATCTTTACCCTGAAAAGGGTCATCTGTTATGTTAAACAACTACTACCATTGATACATTGATTCCTACCATGGAAGATGGAGCTCGATTGGTGGTTTGTATTTTGTGACATAAATTAAGGATTTTATTTGGTGCTTCTGTTGTGTTTTTCCTAAATTTTGAAACATCAGGTGTAACCCTTACTTTTTATCTCAAGTTTACCTGCAACACTCACTTGGTTTAATACGAAGGAGTTCTGTTCCTGTACTGGAATCGTGCAGCTGTGAAACATAGCGGTTTCTTCTATAGTTTTCAGTTCAGAAAAACCTGTGTGTTTATATGTAAATATTTTGTGGAAATGTGGGTTCACTCTGTCTGTGATGTTTTCATTATTAATACTCCCTCCGTTCCTAAATATATGTCTTTTTAGTTTTTAGACATTTCAAATGGACAACAACATACGGCTGTATGTAGACATATTTTAGAGTGTAGATTCACTCATTTTGCTCCGTATGTAGTCACTTGTTGGAATCTCTAGAAAGACATATATTTGGGAACGGAGGGAGTATTTATCATGGAAGTACATATTTCCACTCTAACCTTTATTTTCGCAGGCTAAAAAGGCTGTATTTACTTAACAAGTGGCGAGCAAAAGGTGGAGTACTTCTCATTGGTTATTCATCATTTAGGAACTTATCTCTTGGAAGACATGTGAAGGAAAAAGATACTGCAGATGAGATTTCTAATGCGTTGCAGGTGATATTCCATTTGTTCTGTTATTTTGTTTCAAGCTTTTATGTATGCCAGCTCACTATCCTTTATATGAGAGCATAATAACTTGTAGATGTTCATGTCTTGCATGAATTATGATGTATAATGTTTTCGGTTAGCCATGGGTTCTGATGTATTTCACTTACATGGCACTGTCAGTGTGGGCCAGATATTCTTGTATGTGATGAAGCACATATGATAAAGAATAGGAAGGCCGACACTACACACGCTCTAAAACAAGTAAAGACGCAAAGAAGAATTGCGTTAACTGGATCCCCATTACAGAATAATTTGATGGAATATTACTGTGTAAGGAACTTGCACTTCACCATATACAGTTTTATCTTCCAGTTACTGACAATATTTGATGCCTAATGGCTTTTGGTTCATCCTATGAACAGATGGTTGATTTTGTCAGGGAAGGTTTTCTTGGAAGCAGCCATGAATTCCGCAATAGGTAATGTAATGCTCAGTTACCTTGGCACCTTTGTCTTTAAATCTTGGGATTGAGACGTCTTGCTCTATCAGGTTCCAGAACCCGATTGAAAATGGGCAGCACACAAATTCTACATCAGATGATGTCAAGATCATGAACCAACGGTCACACATTCTGTATGAACAGCTGAAAGGCTTTGTCCAGCGAATGGACATGAATGTGGTGAAGAATGATCTACCGCCGAAGAAGGTTTTTGTCATTACCGTAAAGCTCTCTCAACTGCAAAGAAAACTATACCGAAGATTCTTGGATGTGCATGGTTTCTCAAGCGGCACTTCTGAAAAACCTTATCAGCACGGTGGCTTCTTTGCCAAATATCAAAAACTAGCCCAGGTATAAGTTTGAATCATTGTGCATTTCATTAAATAAAAAAATGTAACATTGTATGGTCTTATTTGTTGTTGCTAAAATGCTACTCCATCCGATCCAAAATAAGAGTCGCAGCTTTGAACTAACCTTAGTATTACTGTGTTGTACCATCATCATATTTATTTATACTTTTGTTCCTTATGCTGGACTATATGTTAATGTGTAGATATGGAACCACCCGGGCCTTCTCCAGATGGCTAAAGAGCAGAGAGGAAGTCTGCGCCGAGAAGATGCTGTTGAGAACTTTCTGACGGATGAGAGTTCTAGTGACGATAATCATAGTATTGAAATTCAACTGCCAAATGGAGGTAAATTGTTATTTACTGATGCATTTTCCCTTTTGTTCTTCTGTGCAGAATTTGCACCTGGTTTGAACTGTTTTTGTCATTTCAGGGAAACAGAAGAGTAGGACTGATCAGCAGTCCAAGAAAATTGACTTACTGAACGAGGTACTTGATTATTCACACAATGTAGATTACAGAAATTTCCAATTGAAAGTATTGCAAAAATTAAATTGGCATGATATTCTGTAGTGCATTGTGCATACAATGCTATCCAGTTATTTATACTTTCCAGCTGTGTACTGGGTCTCTGTTTACTACTCCCTCCGTTCTAAAATATAGTGCTTCCTCTGTTCCCGTGCTTCAACTTTGACCATAAATTTAACCAACGATACCGACTGCAGCAGGAGCAAAAGTTATACCAGTGAATTCGTATTCAAAAGAAGTTTTCAATTATATAATTTTTCCTCCCGCCGCAGTCGGTCTCGTTGGTTAAATTTATGGTCAAAGTTGGACCTCAGGAAGTGCGGGTGCACTATATTTTGGAATGGAGGGAGTAATATAATATGGTCTATATGGACCATAATGGTGGATTAATTGAAACATATGCAGACCCTTTAGTGTTGCAATGCTTTCCACCCGCACATTAATGTTGTTGATTATGAAAATTTTACCTTTATGTGCTTCTGTTTTCCTGTAGGAAAGTAACTGGTGGGAGAACCTTCTGGATGATAATACTTTTAAGGAAGCAGATTACAGTGGCAAAATGGTCTTGCTCCTTGATATACTGGCGACTTGTTATGAATTGGGTGACAAGGCACTAGTGTTCAGCCAGAATTTGACCACTTTGGATTTGGTGGAGTTTTATCTATCTAAGATGCAAATCAAAGGAAAAGAAGGCAAATATTGGAAGCAGGGCAAGGACTGGTACAGGTATACCTCCACACTTGACTGTATTTCTTTTACACACATGAATCGTACAACTATCGGTGTGGATTTGGTAGTTTAACAATTTTGTGTTGCTTTAATTTGTTGTTTCGGCGTGCGTATGAGAGAACCATAATAACTTGTTGTCAATTCGTCTATTTTTGGGATTAACTTATTTTTGGTGTGGACAACTGAAGACCTGAACCTATTGGTATGCAAGTGTCTTTTTTTTTTGCGACGACAGTATGCAAGTGTTTACCACAATATGATGTTTATTCTAGCAAACTAAAAAAATACATCATGAATAATTTGCAGTTTGTTAGTTAAAACGCTCTTATATTATGGGACGGAGGGAGTGCATGATAATGTGAAAGAAAATGTGCCTTTTATTCCAAGAGTTTGCATGCCTTTATAACAGTTGTTCATGGTGCCTTTGTTTTGCTGGAAACTTGCTGGGTTATGTTTTCTTTTCTTTTCTTTCAGTTCTTTGGGATTGAATCTAACTACAATGTACTCCCTCTGTCCCACAATATAAGATTGTTTTTCAAGCTAACATAGCTTGAAAAATGATCTTATATTGTTTTTTAAGCAATCCTGCAAGAGAGTGGGTGGTTAATTCTATAGCACTGAAGTAGACGGGGTTCAGAAAACAGGACCTGTTCTTGTTGGCTGGTAACTGGTGATTCTTTAGGACATTGCGTGAATCAGGGATGCTAAATTTTTTGTGACTCGGGTAAATGTGTGTGTTTGTGTTGCTTCCTAAAATATATGTTGATGGCAGGATATTTCAGTTTTGTAAAATTTCATCGAGAATATCCTCATCCAGGTGCCCCTAACTTGCTGCTGGTGCCAATACAAGCTGACATAACTATGACAGCTGAAGCTTGCGACTAATCATGACATACCATGCTGAAATAAGCTTTTGGATCATTTTGGTCCCCTATGGCAGCATTTTTGGCACTATTTCTGCAAAGATGACTGCTGTATTGCCAGCGTGTAGTTTGACAAATAATGTTTATAATAATTATTTATTTATGCAAAGATGGTGTTGTTACTTTGAGCACCCTGTTCTGTAAAGATTTGTGTATCATCAATTTTAATTCTCCAAATACCACACACTTGTACTGTGTGCCATACAGGCTTGATGGGAGCACTCCATCATCCGAGCGGCAGAACCTTGTCGAAAGATTTAATGACCCTGCAAACACAAGAGTAAAATGCACATTGATATCTACTCGAGCTGGATCTCTGGGTATCAACCTTCATGCAGCAAACCGTGTGGTCCTTCTGGATGGTTCATGGAATCCAACACATGATTTGCAGGCCATTTATCGGGTTTGGAGGTAAGAACTAGTAGCATGATTCACACATTATTTGCATTTTTATGTGATTATATGTTTATTTGATGTGTACTCTGTATACAGGTATGGCCAGATGAAACCTGTGTATGCTTACCGCCTAATGGCACATGGAACAATGGAAGAGAAAATATATAAGCGGCAGGTATAGTGACATTTGCTGCCTTCTGGTGGGGTCCCAAGTTAGAACTAAATTGTTTTTTTACATATTAAAATAAAGGTCTTGTTTGGAATCTTATCAATATGAATCTCTTGGTTGTTGATAGGTGACAAAAGAAGGGCTCGCAGCAAGAGTGGTGGATAGACAACAAGTATCTAGAACAATTTCCAAAGAAGAGATGTTGCATCTCTTTGAATTTGGTGATGAGGAATTGTTGGACGAGAGTGGGAATGATACCATAATTGATCGCACGAAGGTTGGAATGGAGAAGCTATCCATGCCCAATAGCACTGAACTACCGGTGGACACGCTCATGCTGAACCTACTTAGTGATCACCCTCGGTAATGCCTAACCTATTTATGTTAAAACTTATAAGCACTTCACAAATCTCTTTTGTAAGAAAATGAGATGTTATAAAATCTATAATGCCCAATAATTTGGAGTTCATAAACTTATCAAACATGGGACGTCGTTTATTTCTTTTCTCAACTGCCAGCATCCTCTTTTTGTCAAACATTAATTAATGTTGTTTTCTTGCTATGAATGTATATGTGTTAAGTTGTTGCTGGAGGCGTAATATCTGCTTCAAATTTACAGGTGGATTGCAGGTTACCATGAACACGAAGTTCTTCTGCAAGAAAACGAAGAGGAAAGACTCACCAAGGAAGAGCAAGATATGGCATGGTCAAATTTTAAACAATCGCAGCAGTTGGATGCCGTGGCAAGGAAAGCTGCACATGATCACGAGAGAAAACCAATAGAGAGCAAACCTCCCCCGCCTAAAGTTACTTCAAGAAGTCGGCAGGCGCAGCAACCAAAATCTCATTCGAACAACCAGAAGAAATGCACCAACTTGAACCACATGCTGACTCTCAGAAGCCACGGTACCAAAGCTGGATGCACGACAAGCTGTGACGAATGTGGCCAGACCATTAGTTGGGAGACACTAAACAGATCAGATGGTAGATTGAGGTGACCCCACTTGGCTTACTCCATGTGGAATCACAGCTACGCATTTCAGCTCGTTTTTTAAGGGTTAGCGCGTAGTATGCATTTTGTATGAGAGGCTTTTAGTGTACATACTTAGAGGGCAAATCTCACCTTTTGGTACAGATGGAGAACTGCATTAATTGGAATTGAGTTTTTCACCTGGTCGGTGAAGGATTGTTGTCAGGAGTTTCACTTACGGAATTAATTGGAATCGAGTTTTTTTGGTCTGCAGACGAGCTGTGAATTTTGTTAGGGGGTTTTCTTTTTGAGGTGGAAAATGGATTTTATTACTCGTAAAGGCGCACAATCTGCTGCCAGAAGGGTAGCTACAAAGTCGGGAGCATGTGCACCCAGATTATATCAGTGTAAACGATTAACCCTAACAAAATTTGCTAAAGCATCTGAATATCTATTCTGCTCACATAACACAGACCTAAACATTTTATCTCCAAAGGCAAGCTCATTTCAGCTGCAATATGTCTCAGGTTCGACCGCTCCATCTCTTTTTAGTCTCTACCGCCATCTTTGCACAGTCAATTTGGATGGCAACTAGAAGGGCTGTCTGAATTTATGAGACACATACAGTCACAAGTTGAATTTAGTGGGAATGACATACTCTTTCAGTCCGAAGAAGTTTGTCCCTCAAATGGATGTATCTAGCACCAAGTTAGTGCTAGATACATACATTCGAGGGATTAGCTTGAGACAAGTTTTTTCGGACGGAGGGAGTAGTTACTAGGGAAACAGAAATATTGCAAACATGTGATTTGAAAATCCCATCCATAGCATATGACAAAGATTGAAGGGTTGCAAAAATCATATGACATTTGGATTTATCAGAAGACATCCTATGCAGCATGGTATAAAACTACTTGCATCACATACCCATCACCATACCATCATAGAGAGAGATGGATGAGGACGACGCGGATGGTGAGATCGATGCAGTCTCGCCGGAACCGCCGGAGACACCGCCGTCGCCTTCCGATCTGGTATGTGAATTTTTCAATGCACGTTACGATGAGGAGGAGGTGGCAACGACTCTAGACAGAGTACTGCCCCTTGATGATCCGGCAAGGATAGGACTACACGCGGGGGAGAAGAAGGAAATGATCCGGTCGTTCATCGAAGGACGGCGGCGACGGCGATCCGACCATGGAAAGGTCCCCTCCCCAAGGTATGTCTACCAAATCTCACACTTTTCGATTTGATCCGCCCGGAGGCTTGGACTACGGTAGTGAGGAAGAAGAAAGGCCGCCGGGGAGTGGCCGGACCGGCGCCGGCGGCAACCACGGCGACTGCGCCGGTGATCACGGCGATCGGGATCGGGGCCGCTCGCTCCTGTCGTTTGAACGAGCTTCTGGGCCGGGTTGGGCTGGAGTTGAGCGAGAATGAGATGGGCCTGACTAGGACTGGGTATGAGGCCCAGGTCCTTAGCTAGGTGACCGACCGGCCCGTCGAGGAGGCTAGCGACGTGCATGCGATCGAGTCGAAGAGTTCGACTAGTCTTGCAGTCCCTCGTCTGCTTCGTTCGTCCAGGACGGCTAGGGTTTGCAAGGTTGCTGTGCCTGGCTTCCCTCGGATTGGAATTGGGAGGGCTGCGCGTGTTCCACCGGTTGCGGCCATGGCAGGTCGGGGCGCTGGTCCTCCACCTAAACCGCCTCTGCCCAAGCCAGCGCCACCCAAGCCGGTGCCGCCCTTGACCGGCGGGCCGTCGCGGCATGCTCCGCTCCCCACAAGGTGGCACCGCCGCCGCAGAACAAGGCGGGGAGTCAGGCACCCACCCGCCAGTGTCTAACGAAGGTATGCCTCCTGCGGCCAGGGCCGCGCCGCCGATGCCGCGGGGAGGCGCCTCGTCGGGCCAGCAGCGGCAATGCGCCTACCGTGGCAGGGAGGCTTTGTATGGAGGTCGGGATCCCCCCTGTGGTCAATGGGGCGATGATGGGTATGACGCGTATGGCGAAGGACAACATCGTGGTTCGTCCTCGACAGGTGGCAGACGTGGTTTTGCCTGGCAGAGCGATGGGTCGACGGAACGACCGTTTTACGGATCGCCGGGAGGATTCGTCGAGGGAGCTTCCGGTCCGGATTACAGGCAGAGAGGTGGTTTCCGTGCTCATCGTGGTGGCCGGGGAGGCCGATACCGTAATCGTCAGCCTCCACCGCCTACTGCTACAGTGACCGATGTTGCAGAGCCGGCAAGCTCCGCGGATGGGGCAGCAGCTGTGCAGACGCCACCTTTGTCTGGCCAGGCCATGGCCGCGGTGACGGCGCTGGCAACAAGGACGGTACCTGAGGTGGTGCCCTCTGCAGCGGGGACGGTCAGCGGGTCTGAGAAATCTGACGGTGAGCGAGTTTCCAAGTGGGCTCGGAAGAAGGAGAAGATGTTGTGCTATCGCCGTGGTGAACAGGGGCACTTCATAGCTGAGTGCGTGTCTGAGCTCTGTGACACGTGCCTCAAGCCGGGGCATGAAACCGGGGACTGCCCGGTACTTCATGAACCCATGCCCAGTGTTACTATTTATGGAGTGTGTTGTGCCGAGTTAATGTTCTTTGGGTCCCCTAATGCACGGGAGATCCCTGAGGCGCCACAGAGAGCGACCACGGGGGTGCTCAAAGTGACTAAGGGTATCCTTTCTGACGCACAAATCATACAAAGGCTGCATGAGTTGGCACCTGGGAATTTTCAGTGGGAGTTGCTCGAGGCAAACACGTTCAAGGTTGAGTTTCCAACCACTGATCATCTGCAGAGACTTTTGAGCTTTGGGTTGTGCAGAGTCTCGGGCACCGAGTGTATTCTTGAGTTCCACGAGTGGAAGAGGGTTGAGCCGAAGGGCAAGCCTCTTACTCAGGTTTGGTTACGGTTTTCGAGGGCACCATCCAAGCCTCTGAATGATGTTCGGGTCGCAGCTAGCTTGGGGAATCTTGTTGGGAAGACCGAGCAGGTGGACATGGCCTTTACCCGAGCTCATGGGGTGGCGAGGCTGCTAGTGAGTGTTCTGGACATTGAGTATGTTCCGGATGTGGTTAAGTGGACGTATGCCGGCATGATCTTCAACCTAGAGATTGAGTTTGAGGACACTGACTTATTCGCTGAGGCGCTGAATGGTAATGATGTGGATATGCTCGATAAGGATGACGGGTCTAGCAACAAGGAGTTGAGCGAGGTGGATCGTGGACGAGATATGTCCACTAACCCAGGCTCTAACGTAGCTCCAGCGGCGCCTAGGATGGGGACTCCCATGCAGACTTCGGCGCCTACGAATGCACCACGATTTGGATCGTTTGAACCTACTTCGGCACCTCCTAGGCTGTGGAGCGAGAGGGTGGAGTGTGAGGATGAGCAGTCGCTCCCCCCCTTGATTTTGAGGTTCTTGATTCGACTGCTGGTGGATGTCCTGATGGCTCTGATGCTGTGGTGCCCTATGCGACGGAGGCCCCCACTTCTGTGGCCACCGAGACGGGGCTCAGACTTGGTGCGGGAGGGGAGGCGGCTGGGTGGATGGCTCCTGGTTCTCCCGCTACTCGCCCTCGGTGTGAGGCATCACCGGAGCCGCAGGGATCGACGCTGACTCCTGCGGCGGAGGTCGTGCGGGCTAGAGCGGCCGTGGTCGGGGTCTGCGTTGAGGCCAGCACCGGATCAGGAGGAGGGCGCGGGCAGGTGGCCTTCGCCTCACCTCCTCCTGTGCTGCCCCTGGAGGGGGTGGCCCCTATGACGTCAACGGGACCTGGGTCGGCTGGCCTGGGTATGCTTTGTCACGGCCAGGTGGCGACTGAGCGAGTTCCACTGACGGCTTGGGGTAGCTCCCCCGTTGTCTCTGCTCCGTCTAGCCCTGTTGGAGGTACGACAGGTGGTCGTACCCCGAATGGGGTCTCGCGGGACGAGATCATCACTTTTGGAGGGATTCAGGATCCTGTGTTCGCAGGTAGACGGATGAGCGGTCGTCTCCAGGGTTAGCCGGGAGTTGATGACATGCAGCTGTGGTGCGCCATGCGGGCGGCCAAGCTCCATGATATTGAGGTCACTACGGGTATGTCAGTCAATACTTTCAATTCTATTCTGCATTTTTCTAGTGATGAGATTATTCATAATGCAACTCAGTTGAGTGTGTCACTAGGTAAAAATGATATAGAAACTTCTAAATCTGTTAATGATATCCTGGATCTTGAAGTGAAGCGTGCTTTAGAAATGATCCGTAACATAGCGGCTGTTAATGACGCGGAGATAGATGAGTTGGGACGGGTCCTTAATAGCTTTTGTGCTGATCTTGCACCCTCTCTTGCTGATACCGAGGAAGAGGATTGCCCTGTCTCACCGAGGGATTCCACTATTGCTGACTCTCTGGTAGTTAGCTCCTCTGAGCCTGGTCATGACTCATGAGGACCACGTTGAGGATCAAAACAAACCTAAGCGCAAATGGAAGCACAAGATATATCCCGCTTCGGCTGTGCGTAGAAGTGCTAGGATCCGGACCACTAAAAAATTTCATGATGAATTATGAAAGGATTTTTTTTGGAATAGCAGAGGTCTTAAGGACTTGGCTAAGAGAAGGTTTCTAGCTGATGCTTCGATAGAACACAAGCTGGATTTTATCGCCCTTTCTGAGACTAGGAGAGGAAACTTTACCCCCCAGTTTCTTAGTACCCTATCGGGAGGTGTGGACTTTGATTGGCATTGTTTGCCTCCAAGGGGAAGATCCGGTGGGATTTTACTTGGGGTTAAGTGCGATTCTTTAGAAGTCCGGAATGTGGTTATGGGCGATTTTGCAGTGAAGTTTAGGGTCAAATCAAAGACTGATGGGTTTCAGTGGGCTTTGGTGGCGGTTTGAAAGAGATGGGTTCATGGATCTGATAGCCAGGGAATGGGCTAAGGATTCGGGTGGGAGGTCGAATGTTGAGAGATGACAAAACAAAATAAGACACCTAAGGCAATTCTTACGTGGATGGGCCAAGCATTTAAGTGGGATTTATAAGATTGAAAATGATCGTCTTCTTGATCTTATTCAATCCCTAGACTTGAAGGCCGAGTCCTCTATTTTAGACACCAGAGAGCGGGAAACTAAAATGGAGGCGAAAGTTCGACTGAAAGAGCTTCTTCGAGAGGAGGAATTGAAATGGGCATTACGTGCGAAAGTCCACAAAATCCTACAAGGGGATGATAATACCCAATTTTTCACATGATTGCGAATGTCAAACATCAAAACAAGAGAATCTTTCAGTTAGAGCAGGACGAGGGGACGATTTTAGGGCAGAAAAATTTAGAACTACATATCACAAACTATTATAAGCGGCTGTTTGGGCCGCCAGAGGATAATTTCGTGTCCTTGGATGAGTCCAGGCTAGAGGATGTGCCTCAGCTTGCTGCAGAGGAAAATGAAATTTTGACTGCCCCGTTTTCGGAGAAAGAGGTGTTTGAGGCTATATCACAAATGAAGAATAATAAAGCTCCAGGCCCGGATGGTTTTCCGGCGGAGTTTTATAAGAAATGCTGGCACATTATTAAAGGGGACTTGATCCCGTTGTTCCATGATTTATTCTGTGGGCAGTTACAGTTGTCTCACTTAAATTACGGAACAATAACTTTGTTACCTAAGAAAACAGACGCTGTGCGGATCGAGCAATTCCGGCCCGTATGTCTTCTTAATGTCAGCTTCAAAATTTTCACGAAGGTGGGGACGAATAGGCTTACGCAAATTGCGCACACTGTGGTGCAACCTTCCCAAACTGCTTTTATGCTAGATAGAAACATCCTAGAAGGGGTTGTAGTTCTGCATGAAATGCTCCATGAGATCCACACGAAAAAACTAGATTTTTAAAGTGGATTTTGAAAAAGCGTAAGATAAAGTTAAATGGCCATTCCTTGCGTATGAAGGGATTTGAGCAGGCCTGGAGGAACCAGGTTGATTCTTTCACGCAAAAAGGGAGTGTTGGAATTAAAGTGACTGATGACGTAGGTCACTACTTCCAGACGCACAGAGGTTTGACGCAAGGGGACCCGATGTCACCGATTCTTTTCAACATTGTGGTTGACATGTTGACAACCTTAATAGGTAGGGCTAATTAGACTGGCCAAGTAGGTGGCCTAGTTCCGCATCTAGTGGATGGCGGGGTGTCGATCCTTCAGTATGCTGATGATACTATCATTTGGAAAAAGCAAGAAACATGAAGCTTGTGTTATGTTTGTTCGAACAATTATCGGGGTCAAAGATTAACTTCCACAAAAGTGAATTGTTCTGTTTTGGAAGAGCCAAAGATGAACAAGATGCATACAAACAATTGTTCGGATGCGAATTGGGATCTTTACCCTTCACATATTTGGGTATACCAATTCACCATCGCAAGCTTTCTAACAAAGAGTGGAAGTGCATCGAAGATCGATTTGAAAAGAAACTAAGTTGCTGGAAGGGCAAGCTTATGTCATACGGAGGCCGATTAATCCTCATTAATTCGGTTCTTACAAGTATGCCGATGTTTCTTTTGTCCTTTTTCGAGATACCAGTGGGGGTCAGGAAAAGGCTAGACTTCTATCGATCTCGATTCTTCTGGCAAAGTGATGAATTAAAACGAAAATACAGACTCGTGAAATGAGATATTATTTGCAGATCGAAAGACCAAGGGGGTCTCAGTATTGAAAGCTTAGAGGTGAAGAACAAATGTTTGCTCAGCAAATGGTTATTTAAGCTATCTGTAGAGACGGAGGCCACGTGGGCGCAAATATTGCGCAATAAGTACCTTAACTCCAAAACATTGTCCCAGGTGACAGTGAGGCCGACTGATTCACCTTTTTGGAAAGGACTGATGAGAGTGAAATCAGCCTTTTTCAACAGGACAAAATTTTTAGTTGGAAACGGTACTACCACGAGGTTCTAGGAGGACACATGGCTTGGGGAGACGCCCCTTGCACTCCAATATCCCTCTCTCTATAATATTGTGCAGCGAAGAGAAGCTTATGTTGCAACAATATTACAGTCTAATCCTTTGAATATCCAATTCAGAAGGATGCTAGCGGGAAATCGTTGGGAAGCTTGGCTACACTTAGTATGACGACTAATGGAAGTCGAGCTTTCCCAACAACCAGAACGGTTGAACTGGAAGCTCACAAAGAATGGAGAGTTTTCGGTTAAATCCATGTATTTGGATGTTATCAACTCTAGTGTTATTCCTCGCTCGAAACATGTGTGGAAAGTCAAAGTGCCTCTAAAAATCAAAGTGTTTATGTGGTTTCTACATAAACAAATTATTCTAACCAAGGATAATCTGGTGAAACACAATTGGACAGGATCTACAAGATGTAGTTTCTGTGATAAGGATGAGTCCATCAAACACCTCTTTCTCGAATGTCCCGTGGCAAAAAATTTATGGCGGACGGTGCACTTAGCTTTTAATATTACTCCTCCGAATACCATTAACACGTTATTTGGGACGTGGTTTGATGGGTTAGGCTCCAAAACTGCGAGACATATACGTGTTGGAGTATGTGCTTTATTATGTGCTATTTGGAACTGCAGAAATGATTTGGTTTTTAACAGAACAACAAATATTCATTTCTTGCAGGTTATCTTCCGGGCCACTACACTGATCCATATGTGGTCGCTACTCACTCCGACGGAGGCCAGGGAGCGTTTGGTTACTAGATCTGTCCGTTGGGAGATGGTAGCTCGGGATATCTTCAACCGGTTTGGATGGCGGTCATGTAATAGGATAGGTTTTTAGGTTCCTATCTTATATTTTTTGCCTGTCGGTTGTGGCTTTTCTTGGTATGTTGATTTTGCTCTTTGTGAGCTTTTCTGCTTTTCAGAGCGGAAGACCTTTGTGGAACCTTTTTGTTTATTATTAATAATATGGCCGTATGCATCATTCTGATGCAGAGGCCGGGGCCGTGTCCCCTTTTCAAAAAAAGAGAAAAAAAATCATACCATCATAGATGGGTGACAAAACAAAGCACGTAGAATGCAATATCATGTGACATAGCAAAAGGAGTATCAATATCGTGGAAGCAATCCATGTCCACTAGAGGTACAATCACATCATCATCACCTTTGCTATCTTGGTTGTCCTGCTCATGTGAAGTAGGTGTGGTTTAAAGTACCAACTTGTGGCCATCTTCATCATCTTGATGGAATCATGTGGGGGTGCATCATCTTTTTTCATCATGACCATCTCGTCACCATGGCACATCATCACTCACCTCCATGGCCAAAGGAAACATCTCATGCTCGGCCATCTCACTATCTCCGCCACCAAAGGTGGAAGCTTCTTCTTTGCTCGCCACCATGTCTCTTGCCTCCAAAGCATGTTCCCTGAGTGGCTCCAGAGTCGTAGTCTTCGTCGCGTTGTCTTCAAAAAGAGCCATGCTCGACAAGGCATCTTCAATTCCATGACTAAGAGGGAGGATGGTGATATCAAACTTAGTAGCGCCATCTTAGAATAATGTTATGTCGGGCTTGGACATCGTGGTGGCACTATCCTCATGCTCTCCTTCTTGGAACTTGGCTGTTGTCAAGTGTGCTTGGGTGCAAGTAGCCTTGGCCTCCTTGATGTATGTTTCTGCCTTGAGAGCACCATTGTACAAGTCATCAAGGGAATTGTGTTTCTTGAGGTAGATAGCCTTGTTGAAATCATTGTGTAATCCAATCGTGAAGTGGTACTTCATCCAAATGGTGTCTTCTTCAATGGCTCATTGCAAGGCTTGCTTCATCTCAAAGAAGTACTCGTCGAGGGACTTGGATCCTTGTGTGGTGTTCTCCAATTGGATTCCGAGAATGTGGATGTCACAAACTCCCACCACATAGCTTTCTTCATCTTGCACCAACTCGTTTGAAGTGTATTTCGAAAGTAGGTGAAGCCAACATGTAGATGTGTAGCCGCATAAGTGTCTTGTGGCGCACATCACATGTTCTTTAGAGAGTACTTCATGGAGGTTGAGGTAGTCGTCCATTCTCCATTCTCACTTGTGGTACTATTCGGGGGTCATGAGCCCGATAGAATGGTAATTTTATAGTCGTTGTCTGAAAGGATCGTCGAGAGGTTGACTAGAGGGGGGGGGGGGGTGAATAGGAGACTACAATTTTTAAGCTTAACGTCGAACTTTAGGTCAATGTGGGTAAACTGTGTTCTCTAGATATGCAAATAGGTGAGAACAAGCAAGGTCAAAGAAAGGTATGCTAGGCAATAATCTAATTAGAAAGCCAACAAGCATACAAGGCAAGTAAATGTATGGGGAAGGATTAACCACAAGTGAGCCAGGATGCAAATTTATCCCGATGTTCACACTCTTTGGGGCGTGCTAATCTCCATTGGAGAGGTGCAGAAACCAAAGCTTCGGAGCACCACAAAGTGGCTAACCTTATTCTTCCTTTGAGTCACCCCAAAGGACGATCCTCAAATCACCCAGGGTTAGTCTTGAAGGCGACCACCACACCTTTACAAACTTTATGGAACACACCACAAGTAAGCTAGGAAGCTTCCGGGCCTTGAATCCTGTCTAACTAGGAGCCCTATCTCCAAGAGTAACAAGTATTGATGAGGAAATCAAGCGAAGAACACAAATTTGTTTGGTCAAAGTGTAGATCAAGTCTTGCTCTTTCAAATTCCAAAGTATCAACAAATTTGGGTGGAGGGATTGAGAGTATTGAGAAAATCAATGTGTAGTAATGGTAGAAGTCTCACAAGACATTAGAGTTAGGTAGGAGAATGGGGCTTTATATAACTCACCTTTAAATGTAACCATTGGCAGCCTAGAGACCCCATGTGCATGGGCTTAAGGCCCCATGTGCACGGGGTCAGACCCTGTGTGCACCCCCCCATGTGCACCATACAAGACTATGTGCATGGGCTATCTAGAGGGTTTCAAACTCAACCTCGTGTGTGCGGGGTGTCTAGAGAGTTGACGTTGGCCCCTGTACCCCATGTGCACAAGGTAGAATGCTTTGGGACACATCCTTAGGTGGACTTTGGCAATTTTTTTGTTGAAAAAAGTGTGATGGATAGTGTATATGTTTTGCATCTTCCCACACTTTTTATCCAAGCATTTTGACCACTCTTAGTAGTGTGGTTGAAGAAACGAAAAAAAACTTGGAGTCATCGGAGAACCACATCTTTTTCCTTTTTGAAGTGCATGTGTGTGTGTGTGTATCTCCTTGAAATAACCTGTGAGGGACCAATGAAACTTAGTAGCTCATGGCGGTAGTGGACTTGATCTTGGTAAGTTTCTCTTGTCCATTTTCTTGTGGGGCTTTTCGATGCGGCACTTGTCAATGAGTTCGTATGGGCCCCGTGTCATTGTACCTTCTTGATGTAGTGTTACTTGATTTATTGTAGTTGTTTGTGAAGTTGCCATGGCCATTAACATCCTTATTGCTGTTGGAAATATGCCCTAGAGGCAATAATAAATTAGTTATTATTATATTTCCTTGTTCATGATAATCGTTTATTATCCATGCTAGAATTGTATTGATAGGAAACTCAGATACATGTGTGGATACATAGACAACACCATGTCCCTAGTAAGCCTCTAGTTGACTAGCTCGTTGATCAATAGATGGTTACGGTTTCCTAACCATGGACATTGGATGTCATTGATAACGGGATCACATCATTAGGAGAATGATGTGATGGACAAAGACCCAATCCTAAGCCTAGCACAAGATCATGTAGTTCGTATGCTAAAGCTTTTCTAATGTCAAGTATCATTTCCTTAGACCATGAGATTGTGCAACTCCCGGATACCGTAGGAGTGCTTTGGGTGTGCCAAACGTCACAACGTAACTGGGTGGCTATAAAGGTACACTACAGGTATCTCCGAAAGTGTCTGTTGGGTTGGCACGAATCGAGACTGGGATTTGTCACTCCGTGTAAACGGAGAGGTATCTCTGGGCCCACTCGGTAGGACATCATCATAATGTGCACAATGTGATCAAGGAGTTGATCACGGGATGATGTGTTACGGAACGAGTAAAGAGACTTGCCGGTAACGAGATTGAACAAGGTATCGGGATACCGACAATCGAATCTCGGGCAAGTGTCGTACCGATAGACAAAGGGAATTGTATACGGGATTGATTAAGTCCTTGACATCGTGGTTCATCCAATGAGATCATCGTGGAACATGTGGGAGCCAACATGGGTATCCAGATCCCGCTGTTGGTTATTGACTGGAGAACGTCTCGGTCATGTCTGCATGTCTCCCGAACCCGTAGGGTCTACACACTTAAGGTTCGATGACGCTAGGGTTATAAAGGAAGCTTGTATGTGGTTACCGAATGTTGTTCGGAGTCCCGGATGAGATCCCGGACATCACGAGGAGTTCCGGAATGGTCCGGAGGTAAAGATTTATATATGGGAAGTCCTGTTTTGGTCACCGGACAAGTTTCGGGGTCACTAGTATTGTACCGGGACCACCGGAAGGGTCCCGGGGGTCCACCGGGTGGGGCCACCTGCCCCGGGGGGCCACATGGGCTGTAGGGGTGTGCACCTTGGCCTATATGGGCCAAGGGCACCAGCCCCAAGAGGCCTATGCGCCAAAGGATAAGGAAAGGAAGAGTCCTAAAGGGGGAAGGCACCTCCGAGGTGCCTTGGGGAGGAGGGACTCCTCCTAGCCGCACCCTTCCTTGGAGGAAGGGCCAAGGCTGCGCCTCCTCCCCTCTCCCTTGCCCCTATATATATGTGGGGGGTGGGAGGGCAGCCATACCAATGTTCTGGTGCAGCCCTCCCCTTCTCCCAAGTCCTTCTCCTCTCCCGTGGTGCTTGGCGAAGCCCTGCAGGATTGCCACGCTCCTCCACCACCACCATGCCGTTGTGCTGCCGCTGGATGGAGTCTTCCTCAACCTCTCCCTCTCTCCTTGCTGGATCAAGGCGTGGGAGACGTCACCGGGCTGTACGTGTGTTGAACGCGGAGGTGCCGTCCGTTCGGCACTTGGTCATCGGTGATTTGGATCACGACGATTACGACTCCATCAACCCCGTTCACTTGAACGCTTCCGCTTAGCGATCTACAAGGGTATGTAGATGCACTCTCCTTCCCCTCGTTGCTGGTCTCTCCATAGATAGATCTTGGTGACACGTAGGAAAATTTTGAATTTCTGCTACGTTCCCTAATAGTGGCATCATGAGCTAGGTCTATGCGTAGTTTCTATGCACGAGTAGAACACAAAGTAGTTGTGGGCGTTGATTTTGTTCAATATGCTTGCCGTTACTAGTCTTATCTTGATTCGGTGGCATTGTGGGATGAAGCGGCTCGGACCGACCTTACACGTACTCTTACGTGAGACTGGTTCCACCGACTGACATGCACTAGTTGCATAAGGTGGCTAGCGGGTGTCTGTCTGTCCCACTTTAGTCGGATCGGATTCGATGAAAAGGGTCCTTATGAAGGGTAAATAGCAATTGGCATATCATGTTGTGGTTTTTGCGTAGGTAAGAAACGTTCTTGCTAGAAACCCATAGCAGCCACGTAAAACATGCAAACAACAATTAGAGGACGTCTAACTTGTTTTTGCAGGGTATGCTATGTGATGTGATATGGCCAAAAGGATGTGATGAATGATATATGTGATGTATGAGATTGATCATGTTCTTGTAATTGGAATCACGACTTGCATGTCGATGAGTATGACAACCGACAGGAGCCATAGGAGTTGTCTTAATTTATTTATGACCCGCATGTCAACATAAACGTCATGTAATTACTTTACTTTATTGCTAACCGTTAGCTATAGTAGTAGAAGTAATAGTTGATGAGACAACTTCATGAATACACGATGATAGAGATCATGATGATGGAGATCATGGTGTCATGCCGGTGACGATGATGATCATGGAGCCCCGAAGATGGAGATCAAAAGGAGCAATATGATATTGGCCATATCATGTCACTATTTGATTGCATGTGATGTTTATCATGTTTTTGCATCTTGTTTACTTAGAACGATGGTAGTAAATAAGATGATCCCTCATAATAATTTCAAGAAAGTGTTCCCCCTAACTGTGCACCGTTGCGACAGTTCGTTATTTCGAAGCACCACGTGATGATCGGGTGTGATAGATTCTAACGTTCACATACAATGGGTGTAAGACAGATTTACACACGTGAAACACTTAGGTTGACTTGACGAGCCTAGCATGTGTACATACATGGCCTCGGAACACAGAAGACCGAAAGGTCGAGCATGAGTCGTATGGTAGATACGATCAACATGAAGATGTTCACCGATGATGACTAGTCCGTCTCACGTGATGATCGGACACGGCCTAGTTGACTCGGATCATGTAATCACTTAAGATGACTAGAGGGATGTCTATCTGAGTGGGAGTTCATAAGATGAACTTAATTATCCTGAACATAGTCAAAAGGTCTTCACAAATTATGTCGTAGCTCGCGCTTCAGTTCTACTGTTTAGATATGTTCCTAGAGAAAATTTAGTTGAAAGTTGATAGTAGCAATTATGCGGACTAGGTCCGTAAACTGAGGATTGTCCTCATTGCTTCATAGAAGGCTTATGTCCTTAATACACCGCTCAGTGTGCTGAACCTCGAACGTTGTCTGTGGATGTTGCGAACATCTGACATACACATTTTGATAACTATGTGATAGTTCAGTTAAACGGTTTAGAATTGAGGCACCGAAGACGTTTTTGAAACGTCGCGAAACATATGAGATGTTTTGAGGGCTGAAATTGGGATTTCAGGCTCGTGCCCATGTCAAGAGGTATAAGACCTCCGACGATTTTCTTAGCCTACAAACTAAGGAGAAAAGCTCAATTTTTGTGCTTGTGCTCAGATTGTCTGAGTACAACAATCACTTGAATCGAGTGGGAGTTGATCTTCCAGATGAAATAGTGATGGTTCTCCGAAGTCATTACCACCAAGCTGCTAGAGCTTTGTGATGAACTATGATATATCAGGGACATATATGATGATCCTTGAGATATTCGCGATGTTTGACACCGCGAAAGTAGAAATCAAGAAGGAGCATCAATTGTTGATGGTTGGTGAAACCACTAGTTTCAAGAAGGGCAAGGGAACAAAGGGATACTTCATGAAACGGCAAATCAGCTGCTGCTCTAATGAAGAAACCCAAAGTTGAACCCAAACCCGAGACTAAGTGCTTCTGTAATAAAGGGAACAACCACTGGAGCAGAATTACCCTAGATACTTGGTAGATGAGAAGGCTGGCAAAGTCGATAGAAGTATATTGGATATACATTGTGTTAATGTGTACTTTACTAGTACTCCTAGTAGCACCAGGGTATTAGATACCGGTTCGGTTGCTAAGTGTTAGTAACTCGAAATAAAAACTACGGAATAAACGGAGACTAGCTAAAGGTGAACTGACGATATGTGTTGGAAGTGTTTCCAAGGTTGATATGATCAAGCATCGCACGCTCCCTCTACCATCGAGATTGGTATTAAAACCTAAATAATTGTTATTTGCTGTTTGCGTTGAGCATAGACATGATTGGATTATGTCTATCGCGATACGGTTATTCATTTAAGGAGAATAATGGTTACTCTGTTTATTTGAATAATACCTTCAATGGTCTTACGCCTAAAATGAATGGTTTATTGAATCTCGATCGTAGTGATACACATGTTCATGCCAAAAGATATAGGATAGTAATGATAGTACCACCTACTTGTGGCACTGCCACTTAAGTCATATCGGTATAAAACGCATGAAGAAGCTCCATGTTGATGGATCTTTGGACTCACTCATTTTTGAAAAGTTTGAGACATGCGAACCATGTCTATTGGTGTATATGCATGAAGAAACTCCATGCAAATGGACCATTTTGACTCACTTGATTTTGAATCACTTGAGACATGCAAATCATACCACATGGGCAAGATGACTAAAAGCCTCATTTTCAGTAAAATGAAACTAGAAAGCAACTTGTTGGAAGTAATACATTTTGATGTGTGCAGTCCAATGAGTGTTGAGGCGTGTAGTGGATATCGTTGTGTTCTTACTTCATAGATGATTTGAGTAGATATTGAGTATATTTACTTGATGAATCACGAGTCTGAATTATTGAAAGGTTCAAGTAATTTCAGGGTGAAGTTGAAAGATCATCGTGACAAGAGGATAAAATGTCTATGATATGATCATAGAGATGAATATCTGAATTACGAGTTTGGCACAGAATTAAGACATTGTGGAAATTGTTTCACAACTAATACAGCCTGGAACACCATAGTGTGATGTCCGAACATCATAACTGCACCCTATTGGATATGATGCATACCATGATGTCTCTTATCGAATTACCATGATAGTTTATGGGTTAGGCATTAGAGACAACCACATTCACTTTAAAAGGGGCACCACGTAATTCCGATGAGATGACACCATATGAACTATGGTTTAGGGAAACCTAAGCCGTCATTTCTTAAAAGTTTGGGGATGCGACGCTTATGTGAAAAAGTTTCAGGCTGATAAGCTCGAACCCAAAGCGGATAAATGCATCTTCATAGGACACCCAAAACAGTTGGGTATACCTCCTGTCTCAGATTCGAAAGCAATAAGGGATTGTTTCTAGAATCGGGTCCTTTCTCGAGGAAAAGTTTCTCTCGAAAGAATTGAGTGGGAGGATGGTGGAGACTTGATGAGGTTATTGAACTATCTCTTCAACTAGCGTGTGGTAGGGCACAGGGAGTTGTTCCTGTGGCACCTACACCAATTGAAGTGGAAGCTTATGATAGTGATCATGAAACTTCAGATCAAGTCACTACCAAACCTCGTAGGATGACAAGGATGCGTACTACTTCAGAGTGGTACGTAATCCTGTCTTGGAAGTCATGTTGCTAGACAACAATGAACCTACAAGCTATGAAGAAGCGATGGTGGGCCCGGATTCCGATAAATGGCTCTAGGCCATAAAATCCGAGAGAGGATCCATGTATGGAAACAAAGTGTAGACTTTGACAGAACAGCTCAATGGTCATAAGGCTGTTGAGTGCAGATGGATTTTAAAAGGAAGACGAACAATGATGGTAAATGTCACCATTAAGAAAGCTCGACTTGTCGTTAATATGTTTTCCGACAAGTTCAAAGAGTTGACTACGACGAGACTTTCTCACTCGTAGCGATGCTAAGAGTCTGTTGGAATTATATTAGCGATTACTGCATTATTTATGAAATCTTGCAGATAGGATGTCAAAACATTGTTTCCTCGGCGATTTTCTTGAGGAAAGGTTGTATGTGATACAACCGGAAGGTTTTGTCAATCCTGAAAGATGCTAATAAGTATGCAAAGCTCCAGCAATCCTTCTAGGGACTGGAGTAAGCATCTCGGAGTTGGAATGTATGCTTTGATGATGATCAAATATTTTGGGTTTATACAAAGTTTATGAGAAACTTGTATTTCCAAAGAAGTGAGTGGGAGCACTATAGAATTTCTGATAAATATATGTTGTTGGCATATTGTTGATCAGAAATGACGTAGAATTTCTGGAAAGCATATAGGGTTATTTGGAAAGTGTTTTTCAATGGAAAGCCTGGATTAAGCTACTTGAACATTGAGCATCAAGATCTATAAGGATAGATCAAAATGCTTAATGGTACTTTCAAATGAGCACATACCTTGACATGATCTTGAAGGTATTCAAGATGGATCAGTCAAAGAAGGAGTTCTTGCCTGAGTTGTAAGGTATGAAGTTAAGACTTAAAGCTCGACCACGGCAGAAGAAAGAGGAAGGACGAAGGTCGTCCCCTATGCTTTTATCATAGGCTCTCTACAGTATGCTATGCTGTGTACCGCACCTGAAGTGTGCCTTGCCATGAGTTAGTCAAGGGGTACAAGAGTGATCCAAGAATGGATCACAGGACAGCGGTCTAAGTTATCCTTAGTAACTAGTGGACTAAGGATTTTTCTCGATTATGGAGGTGGTAAAAGAGTTCGTCGTAAAGGGTTACGCCAATGCAAACTTTGACACTAATCCAGATTATTCTGAGTAGTAGACTGGATTCGTATAGTAGAACAGTTATTTGGAATAGCTCCAAATATAGCGTAGTAGCTGCATCTACAAGATGACATAGAGATTTGCGAAGTACATACGGATCTGAAAGATTCAGACCCGTTGACTATAACATCTCTCACAAGCATAACATGTTCAAACCCAGAACTCATCGAGTGTTAATCACATGGTAATGTGAACTAGATTATTGACTCTAGTAAACTCTTTGGGTGTTAGTCACATGGGGATGTGACCTTGAGTGTTAATCACATATCGATGTGAACTGGATTATTGACTCTAGTGCAAGTGGGAGACTGTTGGAAATATGCCCTAGAGGCAATAATAAATTAGTTATTATTATATTTCCTTGTTCATGATAATCGTTTATTATCCATGCTAGAATTGTATTGATAGGAAACTCAGATACATGTGTGGATACATAGACAACACCATGTCCCTAGTAAGCCTCTAGTTGACTAGCTCGTTGATCAATAGATGGTTACGGTTTCCTAACCATGGACATTGGATGTCATTGATAACGGGATCACATCATTAGGAGAATGATGTGATGGACAAAGACCCAATCCTAAGCCTAGCACAAGATCATGTAGTTCGTATGCTAAAGCTTTTCTAATGTCAAGTATCATTTCCTTAGACCACGAGATTGTGCAACTCCCGGATACCGTAGGAGTGCTTTGGGTGTGCCAAACGTCACAACGTAACTGGGTGGCTACAAAAGTTACACTACAGGTATCTCCGAAAGTGTCTGTTGGGTTGGCACGAATCGAGACTGGGATTTGTCACTCCGTGTAAACGGAGAGGTATCTCTTGGCCCACTCGGTAGGACATCATCATAATGTGCACAATGTGATCAAGGAGTTGATCACGGGATGATGTGTTACGGAACGAGTAAAGAGACTTGCCGGTAACGAGATTGAACAAGGTATCGGGATACCGACGATCGAATCTCGGGCAAGTGTCGTACCGATAGACAAAGGGAATTGTATACGGGATTGATTAAGTCCTTGACATCGTGGTTCATCCGATGAGATCATTGTGGAACATGTGGGAGACAACATGGGTATCCAGATCCCGCTGTTGGTTATTGACTGGAGAACATCTCGGTCATGTCTGCATGTCTCCCGAACCCGTAGGGTCTACACACTTAAGGTTCGATGATGCTAGGGTTATAAAGGAAGCTTGTATGTGGTTACCAAATGTTGTTCGGAGTCTCGGATGAGATCCCGGACGTCACGAGGAGTTCCGGAATGGTCCGGAGGTAAAGATTTATATATGGGAAGTCCTGTTTTGGTCACCGGACAAGTTTCGGGGTCACTAGTATTGTACCGGGACCACCGGAAGGGTCCCGGGGGTCCACCGGGTGGGGCCACCTGCCCCGGGGGGCCACATGGGCTGTAGGGGTGTGCACCTTGGCCTATATGGGCCAAGGGCACCAGCCCCAAGAGGCCCATGCGCCAAAGGATAAGGAAAGGAAGAGTCCTAAAGGGGGAAGGCACCTCCGAGGTGCCTTGGGGAGGAGGGACTCCTCCTAGCCGCACCCTTCCTTGGAGGAAGGGCCAAGGCTGCGCCTCCCCCCTCTCCCTTGCCCCTATATATATGTGGGGGGTGGGAGGGCAGCCATACCAATGTTCTGGTGCAGCCCTCCCCTTCTCCCAAGTCCTGTTCCTCTCCCGTGGTGCTTGGCGAAGCCCTGCAGGATTGCCACGCTCCTCCACCACCACCATGCCGTTGTGCTGCCGCTGGATGGAGTCTTCCTCAACCTCTCCCTCTCTCCTTGCTGGATCAAGGCGTGCGAGACGTCACCGGGCTGTACGTGTGTTGAACGCGGAGGTGCCGTCCGTTCGGCACTTGGTCATCGGTGATTTGGATCACGACGAGTACGACTCCATCAACCCCATTCACTTGAACGCTTCCGCTTAGCGATCTACAAGGGTATGTAGATGCACTCTCCTTCCCCTCGTTGCTGGTCTCTCCATAGATAGATCTTGGTGACACGTAGGAAAATTTTGAATTTCTGCTACGTTCCCTAACAATTGCTTGTGTGGTACTCTCTCCTAGAGTGATGGCGATGAAGTTTTTGAGGCTTTGTCACATGTTCATCCACATATGGTCCACTCTTCCTAGACATGATGGCACTAGGTGCAAATACTAAGTGGATAAAAGGGAAAGAAAAATAACAAGTTACCTTCTCCACTCCTTGGAAGAAGAGGATTAAAGATTGACAAATATGTACCAAGTGAGCAAAATGATGCTGGTAAATGTTCACCAATACACACCTACAGACTCACAAGAACACTATGTGTGGAGCTCGGTAAGCTTAGTGGATCAGAATCAAGCAATAATTGGATCAAAATATTAAAAGGATTGGGCAGGATCCCAATGAACTCAAAGCAATGCAAGTTTATCTCAAATTAGAGAAAGGAGGCAAATGGAACACACACAAAAATAGAATGGGTCTTGGGAAACCAAAGGAATGAGAAAATATATGGCATATGAAGACTAAGCTCATGTTGCACAAAAACAAGGAGTGAAGCTTGATTGCACATAGTGGGCAACATATTCATTACTTGGCAAAACTTTATCAACTCATATACTTGATGTTTCCCTATATGAAGTATACTATAGATGTATCTTTGTGCTCTTTCTCTTTTTCTTATAAGTTTTTTTACCTTTTCTTCCTATGCCTTTTTCCTTGTGCCAAATGCAAGATATAATACTGACGATCATGAGATATGACTAACATTTCACAAGATACCAAGTGATGCGCAAAGTAGATATCGATGAATCTCACTATGCAATGCTCAAAATAGCAATGATGTATATGATGAGTATATCACTGTAGTGCTCAAGTGTACAATGCCTGACAATACTCAAATAGCTAGGCTCAATGGGATCAATGATATTGGAAAGGGTAGAATGACTCAGAAAGGTAATGCCACAAGAAGGCAAAGTTTGTGACATAATGGTTATCTTTGTCACACTTAAATTTTCACGAAGTCGGGTATAACTATCATTGCTTCCAGTTGAAGGTGTCAAAGGATGAAGTGGTCACTGGCGATGTACTTGTTGGTTGTTTATGTAGACAGTACCTAATGGCCACTTGGATGATGCTTAGGCGATGAAGTGATGCCACACACGCGATGGTTTATGGAAGTGTCCAGCGTAGATGACGTTCCTCCAAATTTATCTTGGCCAAATGAACCTATGTGATGACTATGGGCACGTCGATAGCTTCCAGACGAGCCCAAAGAACACTCAAATCATAGTCTGAATGTGAAATATATGGCCAAAATGGCAAAGCACCCGCAACAGTATTATGGGAGGTGCAGACTAAGGCATAGCCCAGTGGTGGGAAGGGGCTGATGCCTTCCCACACACCCAGGTTCAAGGCATGGTACTTGCAATTTGGGTTTGTTGCACCAATTATACTGTAGGGGTCTCCCTTACAGTCTTTCTGTAAAAAAACAGTATTATGGGAGGTCAAACAGTATGGCCAAAAGTTCCCTGATAGTTTGGCTTATTGCGAAAACCTTCCGTTCCAGGGGGAATTAGCCGAACAGTCGACCAAATGATTTTTTTTCTAAATCACGAATTTGAAAAAAACACGATTTCTTGGTCAAAATTGAGTGGGAAAAAGGGCTATGGGAACACAAAGGAAGGTAGACTAACCAGTATAGTAAGAGATCAATGGATCAAATCCAAACTTTTCACACGAAATCCAATGAATCACAAGAAATTGTGTGAGGTTATTTTGTTTTGGCTTTGACTTGGGCAAGAAAAATAAGAAGATGCTAACAAATGTAGGGGAGGGTTCCAATTCCTGGAACCTTGCTCATGATACCAAATTATATGGGGCAGGCTGCTTAGGAGTGTCTTCCGAATCCGAATTAAAACCACTAGACGAATCAGCGTCAGAAGAATGCGGAATGGTCGAGGTGGAAGCAGGAGTAGCAGCCTGAGCCGTGGAATACTTGGAGCGATGAACATCTGGCTTGTAAACAAGAGTACCACCAGTGTCTGCAATTTCATCATCATGATTGACAAACAACATATCTGTTGAAGCAGAACACTATGGGAGCACTGGAGTTTGTCTTCGGATGCGCGGAACAACAAGCAAGTCCAGGTAGTCATATTCCTTGAAGAGGCCTTTCTTAGCTAAATCATTGCGAGAGTAATGCTTCCTCAGCAAGGTCCATGATCGCTTCCTTGCATCCTTCTCATGCAGAAGAATTTGATGAGTGTGATTATGAATCAGATTTAGCTCAGTCATCAATTCCACCTCTTCCTTTCTATCCAGATGTGTCTTTCCAGAGTTTGCTGCATGCGAATGCAAATCTCATAGAGTGATGGATTTTCTTCGCGAGGGATTTCCACCTTGGCTTCATTAACCTTCAGAGCATTTTCATACACAGATGCAGTTGCAGCAGTATCAATAGGCTCCTTTCCTTTGCAATTATCCTTCACAATGTGCAGAGTGTCATGAACTAGTGGCATGAATACCTTCAGTATGTAAGCCTAGAAGAATTTCTCATTGGTAAGCTACTCAATTGCGAACATGATCCATGGAGCATAAAGCTTCAAAGACCGAGGGCTATCTGCAGCACAAGCAAAGATTTTGAATGAATAGGTATGGGATGTCAAACTTGATTCCCTGAGATATTGCCACAAGTGCATTTTCCATGATGCCTTCGATGGAGTTTGGCCTGTTTGTTAGCGTGATGGTATTGCATAGAATGTGAAATAGCACTTTGTTATCATAAGCCAACTTCTTTGGATCAACATCAATGCCTTCGTCGCCCACCAAGGTGGGATCCATCAGGACATGGAGTTGTGCTTTGGACACTTCCCAGAAATGCAACCTGTGATCTCTATCCTTCTCAAACTCACATTGTGGAATATTTATCAAAGCTAGAAAATGATCTTCCGAACATTTGATTCTCTCTTTGGCAGTCATCCACTCAAGCGTCTAGGTTGATGTGTTTCCAATCTCTCCTGAGATGTATAGCATGGCATAGAACTGAAGAATAACTTCCTTGTCCCAGCCATGATTAAAGCGCATGAATCACTTCAGAAGAGCATGTTCAATGTGCTCAATTGCATTGTGGAAGCAAGGCATTTCTTCGAGCTTGACAAAGTTTAATATCTCATGATTGAATATTCTGTGCTTGCCAAACAAGATCCAAGCGTAATAGACTGCTTGTTCTTCAGTCTAGAACCTCGGTGACAAAGAAGTCATTTCTCCTTCGTAAGGGATGACCCCAAAGAATGCAAGCTTCGATGAATGAAGTTGTTCATTGAATGCAGGGCCATTGGGGCCATACTTAGCTGGAAATAGCGGAAATGATTCCTGAGGATTTTTCTGATATCCTTCCTCACTAATTTCCATTGGCTGAACATCTTCAGAGGCTGGCACATTCTCATTAATGGTTTTCAATGGAGCACGCGCCCGTATAACTTTTTTTGGAGCAGATGGGATGGGATCACTAGACTGACCGTCATTTTCCTTCGCTGGAATTCCTTCAGCGGCTTTCTCATTCTCAGACACTAGGGCCTTTTCTTTTGGAGAGTTATCGATTGTGGGTGGCACGACAAGTCGACAACTTCTTCAAACTCTTGAGTCTCAACTAGTTCTCCTTCAGTCTGTTGCGGCAGCATTGGTGGTGTAACTTGGTGTGGTAAAACTGGTGGTACAACTGCTTGTTCTTTCCCTTCGGGAGCCATGGGCTCTTCTAAATTCTTCTCTTGCTGTTCTGGCTATGAAGCCAAAGAACCAGGAGCAGGGTCAACCTCCATCTGGGTAGGGGCACCAGATGAGGAGACCGGGGCAGTATTTCCTCGGGAAGCAACTTGCTCCCCCTCAACACGACTTTCCTTCACAGGCGATGAAACAACCTTTTCCATCTCAATCTCTTCGTCAATTCTTTCTTCATGAGCATTTTTCTCGGGCACGACATTCACTTCATCAGGATTAACCAGATATGTGTCCACTACATCAGCTTCTTGTGCAGCTGAGGTAGGAATGATTACTACCGCAGGCACAACTTCTTGTTCGGTTACTTCCTCGGGACGAGGGGATGAAGGTATCCTATTGCAGTGGGACACTTGTATCAATAGGAGCATCAATTTTTACAGATTGGATACGATGATCCTTGGAATCCTTCAACTGGTTGGCTCTTGCCTGAGCTTTTTGACATTTCTCTTCTCTTTCTCTTCGTCGAGCAAGATCTGCTTGACGTTTAATCTCATCATTCCTTCGATCACAGATTTAAGAAATATCCATTTTCAACTTGGAATGCCATTCAATCTTGTTGTTTCTCATGACAGTGATGGCTTTGGTGATCTCAAGGATTCCCTTGTTCATGTCTTTCCTTTCAGACTCAGAGCGAGCTTCATTTCTCATTTTCTCAAGCAGTTTCTTGTCCTCTACAACCTGATTCAGTTCCTTGGTAATTTCCTTCAGTTTAGTGCAATGCCTTGTTACCATCTTGGTAACATCATCAGGCAAGCCCAAACTACTCAACTCAGATGGATTTGCATCATAAGAGGCACCTTCCATGATGTCAAACATAAGATCAAAATCATATTCCTCTGTGGAAGCATGAACAATTTTCTTCGCCTTCTTGGTAGGGACATCAACTTTTTCATCGGTTATCAACTTTCTCTTCGCCATTGGGGTAGTAGAACCCGAAGGTTTATCAGATGCGACAGGGACAAGCCTTAGAGAAGATCTCAATGGTGGCAAAACCTTTGCTAGAGAAGGAGTTTGGTATGGCTTATCAAGCAGAGCCCTTTGATCGTACATGGGAATTTCTTCGCCAGCATTATCATTAGAAGAATCATCAGACAAGGCAGATGCAACCTTTCTTGATTTTCTGGCAACAAACTTCTTCTTTGAAGCTCGAGGTGAAACAGACTTCCTCTTCTTCTTTTCTTTTCAGGCTGGTGCCCTTTCCTTCTTCTCCTGCACATCTTGTTGAGTCAACTCAACATTTCACTGTTCCACTTGATTTCTCTTTGCGAGTCTTGCCTAACGCTTGGCCTTGGCCTTTTCCCTCTTTGCAATCTCCTCAGGAAAAATCAGCAATGGTTTTTAATGAATCAACATGAGCATTGGGAGGCAGTGCTGGCCTTACTTTTTCATCATCCTGTCCAAGGCACCCCTCTGCTATGCAGTCATTCCACAGAGGAGTGAATGCAAATATAATCTGGTATTTTCTACCGACATTCTCATAGTTGAACCACTTCTTCGCCCAGTGATTGAGAATCTTTCGTAGCCTGTTGTTTCTCTCTTGAGCAGTTTCTACTCCAGGTGGAGTCTTGTAAGTTTCAGGGTCAGACATCTTAGTTGCGGTGTTCCTCTCTCTACCGCGACCACCATTCTTAGGATTTCCATCAGAGAATAGGGTTTTGGAGTCTGTGACAAGCTCGTCCTCTGGCTGGCTGTGTGCTGAGGGAATATCATCATCTTCTTTAGCAGATTCTGATTCGACCTTTTTCTTTGGTGCTTTTGGCGGCTTCGCTTATTTTCTTTCAGCCACCTTTGCTTTGTCAGCCACACACGGCTAATGTGGAATTTCTTCCTCAGACCCGGAATGCTCATCTGCACTATATGCCATGACCACTCCTGAGTGAAAAACAAAAATTTGAAAGAAAACAGGAAGAAGTCACAAACATGCACATAAGCATTGTGATTCAAAACAGATAGTTTTTTCTAAAAGAAATGAGAGATCCATGGCATACACTTAGCAAGATATCGTCGAGAGAATTGCCATATGCCCTAAGACAGAATAAAAATTTCTCTATCCTTTCGGAGTGTAGCAAATGAACCCTAGATCCAAAAGACTGGTATGAGGAACTACTACAAACCGCACAAGTCATTGCTTACTGAATCCTAAGGATCTAACGCAAGAAACTAAAACAAGTTAAATGGCGTCGGGACAAATTGCCCTAGAATAGAAGAGGGATAGGGAAAGTTCTAGATCTGTACACCCTAACTCGGCAGTACATATCAACTACGGCAGCACGGGAGAGAAGAGTTACCGCACTGGCGCGACCAACAGTGACAGAGCTTCGCCGGAGTTGCACGGCGAGGCTTGTCGTCGACGCTGCTTCGAGCTCGGGCTCAGGAGGAGAGTGAGAGGAGAGTTTGAGGCCAAACAAAGAAAGAACTAAGGAAGAAGAGACATAGATAGGGGGTTAATATAGCTTGAGGGAGAAACTGCCCACTCTGAAATCTATGGCGGGATGTTCCACATTTAACGGACAGGATCATGATCGTGAGATCGTGGGCACATGTCAGCCGTTTCCTGCGAAAATATCGGTAACTGAACTGACAACCGAAGGGTTTGAGGAAGCGCAAGCACCAAAGCAGATGAAATTTTGAAGTTGATTTCATTCACGATCAAGGATGTCGGAGTGAAGTCACCTTCAGATCAAGTTGCATGTTTATGACACGAAGAACCGAGTAAAAACCAGAAGAAGAACTGACTCGAAACATAATACCAAATGAAGTAAAGCACTAACACTTTGAATGAAACACAGAAAGTAAGCACCAACAATAATTGATCTCAGGGCTTGTGATAAACATGATATATCCCTGAGAGAATTTCCTGCATGAGAGGATTAGTTCTTCTTCACAACCCACACTTGCGTGGGGGTGAGGATTTCATTTGCTTGAACTGAGTGGGGGTATTGCTTCGATGAGGCATGCAAGATACCTGTGCACTTTGATGATAATCATATGAATATGCATTGAAGTTATTTCTAGATGCATGTAAGTAATGATTTGAAGATGTACGCCTGTAATCCATCTGACATAGGTTAGGATGACAATCATTTGAGAATAGTGCTCGAGTAGGCTGAGAATGATAACCATTTCCTCGTCGAGAGTTATCCTACACAGTCAGGTTAGCAGTGTCATGACCCACAAGTATAGCGGATCTATTGTAGTCCTTTCGATAGTTAAGAGTGTCGAACCCAATGAGGAGTAGAAGGAAATGACAAGCGGTTTTCAGCAAGGTATTCTTTGCAAGCACTGAAATTATCGGTAACAGATAGTTGTGTGATAAGATAATTCGTAACGGGTAACAAGTAGCAAGTGTAACTAAGGTGCAGCAAGGAGTCCCAATCCTTTTTGTAGGAAAGGACAAGCCTGGATGAACTCTTATATAAAGGAAAGCGCTCCCGAGGACACATGGGAATTATTGTGAAGTTAGTTTTCATCATGCTTATATGATTCGCGTTCGTTACTTTGATAATTTGATATGTGGGTGGACAGGTGCTTGGATGCTGCCCTTACTTGGACAAGCCTCCCACTGATGATTAGCCCCTCTCGCAAGCATCCACAACTACGAAAGAAGAATTAAGATAAATCTAACCATAGCATGAAATATGTGGATCCAAATCAGCCCCTTACGAAGCAACACATAAACTAGGGTTTAAGATTCTGTCACTCTAGCAACCCATCATCTACTTATTACTTCCTAATGCCTTCCCCTAGGCCCAAATCATGGTGAAGTGTCATGTAGTCGACGTTCACATAACACCACTAGAGGAGAAACAACATACATCTCATCAAAATATCGAACAAATACCAAATTCACATGATTACTTATAACAAGACTTCTCCCATGTCTTCAGGAACAAAGGTAACTACTCACAAAGCATGTTCATGTTCATAATCAGAGGGGTAATAAATATCATTAAGGATCTGAACATATGATCTTCCACCGAATAAACCAACTAGCATCAACTACAAGGAGTAATCAACACTACTAGCAACCCATAGGTACCAATCTGAGGTTTTGAGACAAAGATCAGATACAAGAGATGAACTAGGGTTTGAGAGGAGATGGTGCTGGTGAAGATGTTGATGGATATTGACCCCCTCTCAATGAGAGGATCGTTGGTGATGACGATGGCTTAGATATCCCCCTCCGAGAGGGAAGTTTTCCTGGCAGAACAACTCTGCCGGAGCCCTAGATTTCTTCTACCCAGGTTCTGCCTCGAGATGGCGGCGCTTCGTCCCCAAAGCTTCCTTATGATTTTCTAGGTCAAAAGACATCATATAGCAGAAGATGGGCACCGGAGGCCTGCCAGGGGGCACACAAGCCCTGGGGGCACGCCCCAGGCTTGTGGCCACCTGGTGGGCCCCCCTCTGGTATTTCTTCGCCAAATATTTTTTTATATATTCCAAAATAATTCTCAATAAATTTTTAGGACTTTTGGAGTTGTGCAGAATAGGTCTCTCAGATTTGCTCCTTTCCAGTCTAGAATTCCAGCTGTCGGCATTCTCCCTCTTCATGTAAACCTTGTAAAATAAGAGAGAAAAGGCATAAGTATTGTACCATAATGTGTAATAACAACCCATAATGCAATAAATATCAACATAAAAGCATGATGCAAAATGGACGTATCAACTCCCCCCAAGCTTAGACCTCGCTTGTCCTCAAGAGAAAGCCGAAATCGATAAATATGTCCACATGTTTAGAGATAGAGGTGTCGATAAAATAAAATACGGACATGAGGGTATCATGATCATCTTTAGAACAACAACATATATTGACATATATTTTCTTATGCTAAAGTGACAAGTCGTTCACAAGGTAAAGTATGAACCAAAAACTTTGCTGAAAACTAACAAACTATGATCTCAGTCATTGAAGCAATTGCAATTTATCAGAATATCGGAAAGAGTCAATGTAAGAGCTTTTGTATAGCAAGTCCACATACTCAACCATCTATTAGTCTTTCATAATTGCTAACACTCACGCAATACTTATGAGTTCAAAGCCTCAGTAGGACACAAAGAAAGACATGGGCTTATAGTTTCGCCTCCCAACCTCTTACCTCAAGGGTAATGTAAACAATAATACTTTATGATGACCTACATCTGAGTGGATATATATATCTGGATCTTTCCTCAACATATAGTGCTTGCCAAAAAGGAAAAGTGTAAAAAGGAAAGGTGAAGTTCACCATGACTCTTGTATAAGGGTAGAAAGTAAAAGATAGGCCCTTCGCAGAGGGAAGCAGAGGTTGTCATGTGCTTTTATGGTTGGATGCACAAAATCTTAATGCAAAAGAACATCACTTTATATTGCCACTTGTGATAAAGAACTTTATTATGCAGTCCGTCACTTTTATTTCTTCCATATCACAAGTTCGTATAAAGCTTATTTATTCACACTAAAAGATCATACATATTTAGAGAGCAATTTTTATTGCTTGCACCGATGACAACTTACTTGAAGGATCTTACTCAATCCATAGGTAGATATAGTGGACTCTCATGGCAAAACTGTTTTAAGGGATATTTGGATGCACAAGTAGTATCTCTACTTGGTGCAAAAGATTTGGCTAGCATAAGAGGGAAAGCAAACTCAACATGTTGGAGGATACACGATAATATAACTTCTATTCGGATATAAGAAAACATAACCCATTATGTTGTCTCCCTTGTCCAACATCAATGTAATATTTTAATGAGTGCTCACAATCACAAAAGATGTCCAAGATAGTATATTTATATGTGAAACCTCTCTTTCTTTATTACTTCCTATTAATTGCAACAATGACCAAAACTATGTTTGTCAACTCTCAACAAATTTTATTCATCATACTCTTTATATGTGAAGTCATCACTTTCCATAAGATCATTATATAATATTTTTATTTCTTTTATTCTCTTCTTTTTCTCAAGATCATAGTGTAGCGACCAGACCTCAGACGGTCCAATCTCTGTGCTCCAGTGTCATCCCTGGATCAGTAATGCTGACACCGCACAATACTTGAAGGATTTATAACAGAGTAGCAATCACACACTTACTACAACGAGTGTCTCAGAAGAGAACTTATTACAATAAAATATGGCTTAAGGCCATCTAATAACGATAACAGCGGAAGGCTTGGAAGGTAAGTGAGTCCATCAACTCCAACGGCATCACTGAGTATAGAACCACGACCTAAAGGCACCTTACTCGTCGTCTGAAAAGTCTGCAACATGAACGTTGCAGCCCGAAACAGGTTAGCACATGGAATATGCTGGCAAAGTAACACATAGAGAGCAATGAAATAATAAGGCTATACTACATGCATATTTGGCTGGTAGAAAGCTCTATGGTTACAATTTTTTGCGTAAAGCCAATTTTTCCCTACTGCAAAGGAATAAATTTTATTTAACTATCATGGTAGTTGTTAAACATTGAGAGTGTAGACACCCTCTCAATCCCAATTAAGTATCATCATTAACCCAACAAAATTAATTAGAGTAACATGATGAGATTCACATGATAATCCAAGTACTAGATACTCAAGTTGTCCATAACCGGGGACACGGCTAACCATGATTAGTTTATACACTCTGCAGAGGTTTGCGCACTTTTCCCCACAAGACTCGATCTCCTCCGTTGAGATTCTCGCACTACATGGTGTTTGAGAAACGGATGACCGAGACATAGTCTTTCAGAAGCGCTTGCACCTTATGAACGGGTAGACCGTACCAACCTACATCCCCTACATCTGCTAGTCTACCACTGTAAGAGTTCGCACGACTTAGTCAACTATGCTAGAGCCCATAGTAGCTTGTGGCTGCACATGGAAGTTTTTAGTATGAATAGTCTCATGATCCCTTTGAGCCTGGGTGGCGGTCCAAAAGAAAACAGGCAATCGCTGGAATACCCAGGTGTCTCAGTCCACCCAGATGTGTGTTTAAGTTGCCACCTTAGATAAACCATTAATTTTTAATAATCTCACATCTGTCATGGATACACTCACCCAATCCACGTCTACTAGCATAGCATGGCATAATAAGCAAACGTAGAAGTAACTCCCAAAGGTTTGATAATAAAACAGGTAATAGGTACTACCTCATCTACTCCCCAAAACCCTCAATTTAATTAGATCCTAATCATGCAATGAGTGAGGATTGATCTAATGCAATAAAAAATGGGTAGTAGGAGGTATGATCAAAGTGTTACTTGCCTTGCTGATGATCCGCAAAACCTAGCGATTCGAAGTAGCAAGCGGCGCACTATGGGTACTCTATCGCAAACAAACAAGCATACAATAAGTACTCATCTAATGCATAGGTAAAACTCAAATAAGCGATCTAACCAGATAGTTCAACTTAAGAACTCCGGTTGGCAAAAAGGATCAAATCGAACGAAGCAACGAAAGACAAACGGCAAAAGAAACAAGCTTCATTTACTATTCTGGATCTAGGTCAAATTTTACAGAGGCAAAAACTTGTTTGAGTTGGTTAAGTGGAAAGAGGGTTTCGAGATGAAACTCCAAATGCTTGAATCACCTGATTCCGATAAACGAGTGAAAAGTTATACTAAAACGAAAATCGGATCAGAAATCGCGATCAGAAATAATCGCGGAAAATCTGAGAAAAAAGAAAAACGACGAACAGATTAACGAACGAACATTCGTTATCTGGATCTAAACGATGAACGTGTTCGTTAAAACGAACGAACGAGCGAACACTCGCTAAATAAACTAAACTGAAAAACCGATCTAACTAAAAAAACGAATCTAAAAAAACCGACGACAAACCGAACGGTTTTTCTAAAAAAAATGGCGGCGGGGCAACCTCGGTGGGCGGGCCCGGCGGCGGCGGCGGGCGGCGACGGCGGCGGCGGTGGCTAGGGTTAGGGTTTGCGGGGTGGCGGCTTGGGCTAATCGGGCCCCGGGGTGGTGCTATATAAAGGGCCCGGCCGGTAGGAGTCCGGGCCGAAACCGGCTCTAAGTCGGTTCGCACTTTTTTTTAAATAATTTTCATGCAGAAAAACAAACAAAAGAAATACTAAACAGACTCCAAAAAATCCCGAAATAAATTTTTCCCGGCTTCTAAAATCAAGCCGCACATGATGAACATTTATTTGGGGCCTAAATGCAATTTTGAAAAACACGCATTTTTCCTAAATTCAAAATAAAATCTTATTTGATTTTATTATTAAATCCCCAATATTTCTTTATTTTGGGAAAGTCATTTTATTCCCTCTCTCATAATTTTGTAATAGAAATAATTGAAGATAAAATAAATAAAATCAAATGATCCTATTTTTCCAAATTTGAGAAAACTCAAATATGATAATAACGAAATCCCAAACTCTCTTCGAGGGTCCTTGAGTTGCGTAGAATTTCTAGGATCAACGAAAATGCAATAAAATATGATATGCAAAGATGATCTAATGTATAACATTCCAAATTGAAAATTTGGGATGTTACACATAGCAAGAAAGCAAAGCCCTCAAATCAAAACTACTCCTTATTATATAACTCACAGACTCGATTACATAGATGGAACACAAAGCAAAGCTCAAAACTAGATCATACTAAAACTTTATTCTACTTAAACCGAGATATAACCAAAAGGAGCAAACTAAGAAAAACGATAAAGGTAAAGATGTGATGGTGATATGATACCAGGGCACCTCCCCCAAGCTTGGCAGTTGCCAAGGGGAGTGCCCATACCCATGTACTCATTTTTCCTTCTTTGAAGGTGGTGATGATGGAGTTGATGATGTTGTAGGCTTGTCCTTTCTCCTCAGCTTACACTTGAGGATGGAATTTCCCTCCTTCAGGTCATCGATCTCCTGCTCTAGTATTAATATATTTTTGCATAGTTCTTGCTTATTCTCCTGCAAAAGACGAAAAGGGATAAACTTGATCTTAGGTTTCTTTGCTTTATTGGGGAGACTTGACCTTTTGAACTCCACGTGCATACCCCCAGGTTGGGGTAGCGAGACTTCCTCTTCATCAAAACTTGTCTCTTCCTTTCCCTTCGGATTGTAGTCTTCTTCTTCCTCTGTGGTCCAACAATAATGCTCCACATCCCCGTAAACCTTGGGGTCTGCAATGTAATCAACTACATAGCTCTCTCCCTACGAATCTTGGGGACGGCATGCCTTTAGATCTGTCAGAAAAACAGCTTGAAACAAAAACAAGGGATTTTTCCATGATACAATGGTCAAAACCTTCGGGAGAATATATAATGAATTTTTACCGACCAGAAGGAGTGTACTACAAGAAAACAGAGTCCGGAGGGTACAAGAGGTGGCCACAAGCCTGGGAGGCGCCCCCAGGGGGGTAGGGCGCGCCCCCAGGGCTTGTTGCCTCCTTGTGTACTTTTCAGACTACTTTTAATTTTCCTATTTTTTAATATTCCAAAACAGAGTAAAATTGCCATTGAAAAGTTTCAGAGTCGGTTTACTTACCATACCACATATCTATTCCTTTTCGGAGTCTGAAACATTCTCGTAGATCTCCCTTATGTACTCCTCCGGTGTTATGGTATTAATAATACTGGTTTCAACGTTTATGGGAGTACCTCAGATATAATGTTTGATTTTTTTGTCCATTTACCACCTTCGGGTTGGTGCCTTCGGCGTTGTTGATTTTGATGGCACCAGAACGGTAAACCTCCTCGATAATATAAGGACCTTCCCATTTAGAGAGAAGTTTTCCTGCAAAAAATCTTAAACGAGAATGTATAGCAAGACATGGTCACCTACATTGAATACACGCTTTTGTATCCTTTTGTCATGCCATCGTTGATGTCTACTACGCAACCTTCTTCTTGTAGACTCGTGTTGGGCCTCCAAGCGCAGAGTTTTGTAGGACAGTAGCAAATTTCCCTCAAGTGGATGGCCTAAGGTTTATCAATCTGTGGGAGGCGTAGGATGAAGATGGTCTCTCTCAAACAACCCTGCAACCAAATAACAAAGGGTCTCTTGTGTCCCCAACACACCCAATACAATGGTAAATTGTATAAGTGCACTAGTTCAGCGAAGAGATGGTGATACAAGTGTAATATGGATGGCAGAAATATATTTTTATAATTTGAATAAATAAAACAGCAAGGTAACTAGTAGTAAAAGTGAGCATAAACGGTATTGTAATGCTTGAAAACAAGGCCTAGTGTTCATACTTTCACTAGTGCAAATTCTCTCAACAATGATAACATAATTGAATCATATGTAAATCCCTCAACGTGCGACAAAGAATCACTCCAAAGTTTCTATCGAAGAATGTAGGATGAAAACATGCATCAACCCCTATGCATAGATTACCCCAATGTCACCTCGGGAATCCACGAGTTGAGTGCCAAAACATATATCAAGTGAATCAGTAGAACATTCCATTGTCACCACAGATATCCCATCGCAAGACATACATCAAGTGTTCTCAAATCCAACACTCAATCCAACATAACGAAACCTCAAAGAGTGTGACTCAATTCATCACAAGAAGGTAGAGGGGAAGAAACACCATATGATCCAACTATAGTAACAAAGCTCGCGGTGCATCAAGATCATGCCAAATCAAGAACACAAGAGAGAGAGAGAGGAAATACATAGCTACTTGTACATACCCTCAGCCTCGAGGGTGGACTACTCCCTCCTCATCATGGTGGCCGCCAGTATGATGAAGATGGCCTGGTGATGGTTTCCCTCTCTGGCAGGGTGCCGGAACGGGCTCCTGATTGGTTTTCGTGGCTACATAGGCTTGCGGCGGTGGAACTTCCGATCTAGGTTTCTTTCTGGAGGTTTCTATATTTGTAGGATTTTTTGGCGTCGGAAACAAGTTAGGGGGTTCCCGAGGAGTCCACAAGCCAGGGGCGCGCCCTAGGGGGCACCCCTAGGCTTGTGGTCGCCTGGGACTCTTTTGGGCCTACTCCAATGCTCCATGGGCTTTTTCTGGTCCATAAAAAATCACCGGGAATTTTCAGCTCATTTGGACTCCGTTTGATATTCCTTTTCTGTAGAACTCAAAACAAGGGAAAACAGAAACTGACACTGGGATCTAGGTTAATAAGTTAGTCCCAAAAATAATATAAAATAGCATATTAATGCATATAAAACATCCAGAACAGATAATATAATAACATGGAACAATCAAAAATTATAGATACGTTGGAGACATATCAAGCATCCCCAAGCTTAATTCCTGCTTGTCCTCGAGTAGGTAAATAATAAAAATAGAATTTTTGATGTGGAATGCTACCTAGCATATTTATCAATGCAATCTTCTTTATTGTGGCATGAATATTCAAATCCATAAGATTCAAAACAAAAGTTTAATATTGACATAAAAACAATAATACTTCAAGCATACTAATAAAGTAATCATGTCTTCTCAAAATAACATGGCCAAAGAAAGTTATCCCAACAAAATCATATAGTCTGGCTATGCTCTATCTTCATCACACAAAATATTTCATCATGCACAACCCCGATGACAAGCCAATAAATTGTTTCATACTTTTGATGTTCTCAAACCTTTTCAACTTTCACGCAATACATGAGCGTGAGCCATGCATATAGCACTATGGTGGAATAGAGTATGGTGGAGGTTGTGAGGAGAAGACAAAAAAGGAGAAAGTCTCACATCAACTAGGCAAATTAACGGGCTATGGAGATGCCCATCAATATATATCAATGTGAGTGAGTAGGGATTGCCATGCAACAGATGCACTAGAGCTATAAGTGTATGAAAGCTCAAAAAGAAACTAAGTGGGTGTGCATCCAACTCGCTTGCTCACGAAGACCTAGGGAAATTTGAGGAAGCCTATCATTGGAATATACAAGCTAAGTTCTATAATGAAAAATTCCCACTAGTATATGAAAGTGACGACATAGGAGACTCTCTATCATGAAGAACATGGTGCTACTTTGAAGCACAAGTGTGGTTAAAGGATAGTAACATTGTCCCTTATCTCCATCTCTCTCATTTTTTATTTTGGTCCCTTTGGCCTCTTTTTTTGTTTTTTTTGTTTGGGCTCTTTAGCCTCTTATTATTATTATTTTTCGTTCGGATCCTCATCCCAACTTGTGAGGGAATCATAGTCTCCATCATCCTTTTCCTCACATGGGAAAATGCTCTAATAATGATGATCATCACACTTTTATTTACTTTACAACTCAAGGATTACAACTCGATACTAGAACAAAGATATGACTCTATACGAATGCCTCCGGCGGTGTACCCGGATGTGCAATGATGAAGCGACATGTATAAAAAAATATGAACGGTGTCCAAGCCACAAATACTATGCCAACTACATGATCATGCAAAGCAATATGGCAATGATGGTATGTGTCATAATAAACGGAACGGTGGAAGTTACATGGCAATATATCTCAGAATGGCTATGGAAATGCCATAATAGGTAGGTATGATGGCTGTTTTGAGGAAGGGATATGGTGGGTTTAATGCACCGGCGGAAGTTGCGCGGTACTAGAGAGGCTAGCAATGGTGGAAGGGTGAGAGTGCGTATAATCCATGGACTCAACATTAGTCATAAAGAACTCACAAACTTATTGCAAAAATTTATTAGCCATCAAAACAAAGTACTACAAGCATGCTTCTAGGGGGATAGATTGGTAGGAAAAGACCATCGATCATTCCCTACCGCCACTCATAATGAAGACAGTCAAAAAATAAATGATGCTCTGACTTCATCACATAACGGTTCACCATACGTGGATGCTTCGGGAATCACAAACCTTAACACAAGTATTTCTACCAATCCACAATTAATCACTAGCATGACTCTAATATCACCATCTTTATATCTCAAAACAAATGCAAGGAATCAAACTTCTCATCTATTCAATGCTCTTTATAAAAGTTTTATTATATCCCTCTTGCAACTGACAAACTACTCCAAAAAGATATAAGTGAAGATCAATAAGTAGTTCAATAATTATGTAGCTGTGTGAAGACTGTCTCTCATAAATAAAATTTCAGATCCTAAGTACTTTATTCAAACAACAAGCAAAAACATGACATTCCAAGGATAGCACATATCATGCGAAGAAGCAAAAACTTAGGCTCAACCAAAACTGACCGATAGTTGTTGAAGAAGAAAGGTGAGATGCCAACCGGGACATCCCCAAGCTTAGATGCTTGAGACTTCTTGAAATATTAACTTGGGATGCCTTGGACATCCCCAAGCTTGAGATTTTGTGTTTCCTTAATTCCTCTCATATCATGGTTTCCCTACATCTTAAAAACTTCATCCACACAAAACTCAACAAGAACTCGTGGGACAAGTTAGTATATATCAATGCAATAACCTTATCATTCTCTACTGTAGCAAGTCACTAAAATTATTATTCAACATTGCATACTAAATGCCTCTGCATATTTAATACTCCTATCCTCAAATAGAATCATTAAATAAGCAAACATATGCAAATGATTCAAACATAACAAAAATCTATCCAAACAAAACAATCTGTAAAGAGTGCAAGAGGAATCATATTTCTTTAACTCCAAAAATTCTGAAAAATTACCACACCGTAGAAAGTTTGTTGTTACTCATTGTGTAAATATTTCAGGATTTTATCACATTCCGAATATTCACAAATATTCAGATAATGATAGAAAACTTTCTGTTTTCAAAACAACAATATATAGTCTTGCAAGATAAGCATGGCAAAGGCTATACTTGACCTTTTAATTGAACTAAAAGGCGCAAAAAATATTCTAAATAGCAGGAAGAAAATCTCAACAAAAGAAAATGACGCTCCAAGCAAAACTCATATCATGTGGTGAATAAAAATATAGCCTCAAGTAATTTTACCGATGGATTGAAGACAAAAGAGGGGATGCTATCCAGGGCATCCCCAAGCTTAGTTGCTTGGGTATTCCTTGAATATTACCTTGGGGTGTCTTGGGCATCCCCAATCTTAGGCTCTTGCCACTCCTTATTCCATAGTCCACCGAAACTTCACCCAAAACTTGAAAATTTCACAACACAAAACTCAACAGAAAACTCGTAAGCTCCATTAGTATAATAAAGCAAATCACCACTTAGGTAATGTTGTTAACTCATTCTAAATTTATATTGGTGTTATATCTACTGTATTACAACTCCTCCATGGTTCATACCCTCCGGTACTACCCATAGATTCATCAAAATAAGCAAACAACACAATGAAAATAGAATCTGTCAAAAACATAACAGTCTGTAGTAATCTAGAAACTTCGTATACTTCTGTAACTCCAAAAATTCTGAAAAATTAGGACAAATTGGGAAATATGTATATCAATCTTGTGCGGAAAAACAGGATTTTATCTTGCTTCTGTAAAAAATGAAAATTATTGTACTAGGCACAATTTTTTTTTGTTTTTCAGCAAAATCAAATCAACTATCACCATAGACCATCCCAAAGGTCTTACTTGACACTTTATTGAAACAAAAGATATAAAACATGATTACTACAATAGAATAATCATGAAGACACAAAAATAGTAGGGTCAAATATTGCGTTGTCTCCCAACAAGTGCTTTTCTTTAATTTGTTTTAGCTAGGCATGATAATTTCAATGATGCTCACAAAGAAGTAAAGAATTGAAACACAAATATAGCATCATGAATCACATGGCAAGCACATTTAAGCCTAACAAACTTCCTATGCATAGGGATTTTGTGATCAAACAATTTATGGGAGCAAAAAGCAACTAGCATAGGAAGGTAAAACAAGCATAACTTCAAAACCTTCAACACACAGACAGGAAACTTGATATTGTTGCAACATGTAAAAGCATATGTTCCTCTCTCATAATAATTTTCAGTATCATCATGAATGAATTCAACAATATAACCATCACTTAAAGCATTACTTTCATGATGCACAAGCATAGTAATTTTATCACTCTCCACATAAGCAAATTCCTTCTCATTTCATAATAGTGGGAGCAAACTCAACAAAATAACTACCATAATAAATTTTCTCATCAAGACTTGGGGGACAAAAAAAATACCATCTTCATCAAAAATAGCATCCTCATGCTTATGGCTTTGCATATTACTAGTGGATATTCAAAGAATTCATACTAACAACATTGCAACCATGCTCATCATTTAAAGATTTAGTGCCAAACATTTTATGGACTTCTTCTTCTAGCACTTGAGTACAATTTTCCTTTCCATTGTTTTCACGAAAGACATTAAAAAGATGAAGCATATGAGGCAACCTCAATTCCATATTTTTTGTAGTTTTCTTTTATAGACTAAACTAGTGATAAAACAATAAACTAAAAGATTCAATTGTAATATCTAAAGATATACCTTCAAGCACTCACCTCACCGGCAACGGCGCCAGAAAAGAGCTTGATGTCTACTATGCAACCTTCTTCTTGTAGACTCGTGTTGGGCCTCCAAGAGCAGAGTTTTGTAGGGCAGTAGAAAATTTCCCTCAAGTGGATGACCTAAGGTTTATCAATCCCTGGGAGGTGTAGGATGAAGATGGTCTCTCTCAAACTACCTGCAACCAAATAACAAAGGGTCTCTTGTGTGCCCAACACACCCAATACAATGGTAAATTGTATAGGTGCACTAGTTCGGCGAAGAGATGGTGATACAAATGTAATATGGATGGTAGAAATATATTTTTATAATCTGAATAAATAAAATAGCTAGGTATAGTAGTAAAAGTGAGCATAAACGGTATTGCAATGCTTGAAAACAAGGCCTAGGGTTCATACTTTCACTAGTGCAAATTCTATCAACAATGATAACATAACTGAATCATATGGAAATCCCTCAACGTGCGACAAAGAATCACTCCAAAGTTTCTATCGAAGAACATAGGATGAAACCGTGCATCAATCCCTATGCATAGACTACCCCAATGTCACCTCGGGAATCCGCGAGTTGAGTGCCAAAACATACATCAAGTGAATCAATAGAACATCCCATTGTCACCACAGATATCCCATCACAAGATGTACATCAAGTGTTCTCAAATCCAACACTCAATCCAACATAACGAAACCTCAAAGAGTGAGACTCAATTCATCACAAGAAGGTAGAGGGGAAAGAAACACCATATGATCCAACTATAGTAACAAAGCTCGCGGTGCATCAAGATCGTGCCAAATCAAGAACACGATAGAGAAAGAGAGATCAAAGACATAGCTACTGGTACATACCCTCAGCCCCGAGGGTGGACTACTCTCTCCTCATCATGGTGGCCGCCGAGATGATGAAGATGGCCTCCGATGATGGTTTCCCCCTCCGGCAGGGTGCCGGAACGGGCTCCCGATGGTTTTTTTGTAGCGATCCGAGCTCAGATGGTCAAATCTCTGTGCATAAGTGTCATCCCTGGATCGGTAATGCTGACACATAGAGTACTCAAGGATTTATAACAGAGTTCAATCACACACTTATTACATCGAATGTCTCAAAATAGAACTTATTACAATAATATGGCTTAAGGCCATCTAAATAACATAACAGCGGAAGCTCCGAAGGTAAATGAGTCCATCAACTCCAACGGCATAGCGGAGTGCACGACAACGACCTAGCGCACCTTACTCTTCGTCTGAAAACTCTGCAACATAATACGTTGCAGCCTGTGTAGGTCAACACATGGAATATGCTGGCAAAATAACACTATAGAGCAAGAGCATGAAATAGCTATAACTATATGCATATATGGCTAGTGGAGGCTCTATGGTTATTTTTGCAGAAAGCTAGTTTTTCCCTACAACAAAGGAATATATTTTATTTAACTACAAAGTTTGTTGAAAACATTGAGAATGGTAACCCCATCTCAATTCCCAAATTAATAATCAATAACCCAACAAGTTAATTAAGTAAAGTGATGAGATCAACATAATAATTCAAGCACCAGATACTCAAGATGTCCATAACCGAGGACACGGCTAATCATGATTAGTTTGTAAACTCTGCAGTGGTTTGCACACTTTTCCCCACAAGACTCGATCTCCTTCGTTGGATTTCTCACACTACATGATGTTTGAGAAACGGATGACCGAGACAGAGTCTTTCAGAAGCATTAACTCTTTACGATGGGTAGACCATACCGCCTACAATCCCTTACATCTGCTAGTCTACCACCGAAAGAGGTCACACAACATACTCAACTGTGCCAGAGCCCATAATGGCTTGTGGCTGCACATGGAAGTTTCTAGCATTAATAACATAATGATCCCTTTGAGCCTGTGTGGCGAACCATAGGAAAATCACATGGATACCCCAGGATCTCCTTGGACAACACTGGATTCCCCAGGTGCCCACAAACCAATCCACCCAGATGTGCATTAAAGTAGCCACCTTAAGTAATCACTTAGTTCATAATAATACTCACATCTGTCATGAATCACTCAAACCAAACCACGTCTACGAGCATAGCATAAGTATAGTAAGCGTAATGTAGTAACTCCCAAGGTTTGAATAAACGGGCAATAGGTACTGCCTCAACAACTACTTCCCAATTCCTACATGTTAATCAGATCCTACTCATGCAATGTTTGAGGGTTGAAACTAATGCATAAAAACTGGGTAAGAAAGGGGTACGATCAAAGTGTTACTTGCCTTCCCAACGATCTGGAAACCCTAGTGACTCGTAGTAGCATGCTTCACACTCCGGAAACTTTATCGTAGACAAATATAGCATACATAAGATGCAAGGGTAAAACTCAAGGGAAAAGATCCAAACTGAAAGTTCAACTGAAAAGCTTTGATTTGCAAAAAGAATCAATCAAAACGGAGCTACGAAACTCAAACTACGATCAAAAGAAGTTTGAAACTCAAATCTGCTTGAAACCAAAATTTAAATTGTCAAAGTCATGTTCAAGTTGATTAACTGGAAATAGTGGAACAAGACGAAGATTTTGGCGTTGGTTTCACTGGATTTGGATAAACAAGCAAAAAGTAACGAGGGTTTGAAGATGAGGGACTAATCTGTGATAAAAGTATTCGCGGATAGGTCCCTGGCCGAAAATTAAAATAAAAGAAAAAACCTAACGAACGAATGTTCACTAACAGAACTAAACGAACGAATTCGTTCATTAAAACGAACTAAACAAAGAACACTCGCTAATTAACCTAATAAATAAAAAAACCGATCTAATCTAACTAACCGAAAAAAGAAAACCGAATGTAAACCAAACCAAAAAGAAAAAAAACTGAACGGTCTTTTACCAGTCAACGATGGTGTCGGGGACAAGGGCGGGCGGCAGTATCCGGCGACGAGCGTCGGCGGCAAGGCGAGGTGGCAGTGCGGTGGCACGGGTGGCGACGGTGAGCGGCAGTGCGCGGGCGGCGATGATGGCAGCAACAGCAAGAAGTGGGTGGCGGGCGGCTGTGCGGGCTGCGGCGGCTGCGGGTCTGGGTGGGGAGGAGGCGGCAGGGCGGGTTATAAAGAGGGGGGGCTTGGGCAAGCGGGCAACGGCAGCGGCGCGAAGTCCGGCTCCCTGCCGGAGTCCGGCGCGAGCACGGGGTCGGCGAGGCGGTTGGCGGCGCGGGCCGGCTCGGCTGGGCCTTCGGCCCAGTCAGGCGAAGAAGTTTTTTTAAATAAATTTTTCCCGAAAGAAAATTCCTAATAAAATATAAAAGAAATTCTAAAAGTACCAGAAACAATTTTCACCGTCTAAACCTAATATTTAGAACAAGGTGAACATTTTTCTGGCCTAAAAATACAATTTTCAAAAATGCATATTTTTTTCCTAATTCAAATAAAATAGCAAATAAAACACAATTAAAATAATAATTTGATTTTAAAATTTCTTCTCCAATATTCCTCTCTTTTGAAGAAGTCATTTCATCTTCTCTCCTTTATTTTGATTATTGGAAATAACTGGAGAGGAAAATATTTTAAAATTCAAATATGAAAATAAATGAAACCTCCAACTCTCTTCTTGGGTCCTTGAGTTGCTTAAGATTTCTAGGATCACAACCAAAATGCAAATAAAAATATGATATGCATATGATGACCTATGTATAACATCCAATTTGAAAATTGGGATGTTACAAATCTACCCCCCTTAAGATGAATCTCGTCCTCGAGATTCGGGTTGGCTAGAAAATAGGTGCAGGTGGTCTTTCCGTAGGTCTTCTTCTCGTTCCCAGGTGGCTTCATCCTTGTTATGGTGGCTCCACTGAACTTTGCAAAACTTGATAACCTTGCCGCGGGTAACTCGGATGGCAAACTTGAGAATCTTGATAGATTTCTCCTTGTAGGTTAGGTCACTATCCAACTATATTACTTCCAGGGGCACTATATCTCTTAGAGGAATATCGGCCATCTCCGCATGGCACTTCTTCAATTGGGAAATGTGAAACACATCATGAGCTCCTGATAAACCTTCGGGTAATCCCAACTTGTAGGCCACCTCTCCCATACATTCCAGAACTCGGTATGGTCCTACAAATCTCGGGGCTAACTTTCCCTTAACTCCAAATCGTTTAACTCCTCGTAGTGGTGACACACGAAGATATGCTCTGTCTCCAATCTCATAGACTACCTCCTTGTGTTTAGTATCGGCATAACTCTTCTGCCTGTACTAAGCTACCTTCAGTCTATCTCGAATCAACTTGACCTTCTCTTCAGACTCCTTAATTAGATCTAGTCCAAACAACTGATGGTCTCCGACTTCATCCCACATTAACGGTGTCTTGCATCTTCTTCCATACAAAGCTTCAAAAGGGGCCATCTTCAAACTAGCCTGATAGCTGTTGTTGTATGAGAACTCTGCGTAAGGCAAATTATCGTCCCAACTGGATCCATAATCTAGCGCACATGCTCTCAACATGTCCTCCAAAATCTGATTGACTCTCTCGATCTGTCCATCAGTCTACGGATGAAAGGCTGTACTGAACCCAAAGTCTGGTGCAACTGATTCCAAAACTTTGAGGTAAACTGTGTCCCTCTATCTAACACGATGGTCCTCGGAACTCCATGCAGACATACGATCCTGGTCATATATATCTTGGCCAACTTCGCGCTTGTATATGTGGTTTTCATGGGGATAAAGTGAGCTACTTTGGTCAAGAGATCAACTACTACCCAGATGGAATCATAACCTGATCTTGTCCTGGGCAATCCAGTAATGAAATCCATGCCAAGCTTGTCCCACTTCCATTTGGGTATTGGCATAGGCTGAAGTAATCATGCTGGCTTCTGATGTTCTGCCTTCACTTTCTGACATACATCACATACTGCTACATACTCGGCAATATCCTTCTTCATACCTGTCCACCAGAAATGTTCCTTCAAATCCAAGTACATCTTGGTGTTTCCGGGGTGAATCAAATATGGCGAGTCATGAGCTTCCTAAAGTATTAACTTCCTGATCTCCATGTTATTGGGCACATATACACGATCCTCAAACCATAAGGTTTCATGCTCATCCTCACGTAAACCCTTGGCTTTTTCTTTGCTCATTTTCTCCTTAATCTCAGCTATTTCCTTATCCTCTTTCGGAGCTTCTTGAATCTTTCCTAATAATGTAGACTGAACCTCCATTGCTGCAACAAAACCTCTTGAAACTATCTCCAAACGAAGTTCATTGAGATCGTCAACTAACTCCTGCGGTAATCCTCCGCTTACGAGGGTATTGACATAACTCTTGCGGCTCAAAGTGTCTGCTACAACATTGGCCTTTCCTGGATGATAATGCAGCTTCATATCATAATCCTTTATGAGCTCTAACCATATCCTCTGCCTGAGATTCAGCTCCTTTTGCATGAAGATATACTTCAAACTCTTATGATCCATGTATACATCACAACGGTTTCCAATCAGAAAATGTCTCCAGGTCTTGAGCGCATGCACTACGGCTGCTAACTCCAAATCATGCATGGCATAGTTCATCTCATGAGGTCGAAGTTGATGTGAGGCATATGAAACAACTCTTTCGTCTTGCATGAGTACACCTCCAAGTCCTAGGCGAGAAGCGTCGCAATACACTTGGAAATCCTTGCGTATATCTGGAAGAATTAGCACTGGGGCTGTAACCAAACGTTTCTTCAACTCCTGAAAACTGGCTTCACAATATTCAGTCCACTTGAACTTGGTGTCCGTCTTCAACAACTCTGTCATGGGTTTCGCAATCTTAGAGAAATTCTCTATGAACCTCCTATAATATCCCGCGAGTCCTAGAAAACTGCGGATCTCTCCTACTGAGGTGGGTGCCAACCACTCAATGACAGACTGAACCTTGGTGGGGTCTACTGCTATACCTTCTCCTGATATAACATGTCCAAGAAATCCAACTTCCTTCAACCAAAACTCACATTTGCTGAATTTGGCATATAGCTGATGTTCTCTGAGCTTCTCGACAACTAATCGCAGATGTTCCTTGTGTTCCTCTTCATTCTTCGAGTACACCAAAACGTCATCAATGAACACCACAACAAACTTGTCCAAAAACTCCATGAACACCTTATTCATCATACTCATGAAATAGGTCGGGGCGTTAGTCAGTCCAAAAGACATGACCGTGTACTCATATAGCCCGTACCTTATGGTAAAAGTTGTCTTAGGTATATCCTGTTCTCGGATATTCAACTGGTGGTATCCTGATCGAAGATCGATCTTGGAGAATACTTTAGCTCCTTGCAGCTGGTCAAACAAATCATTGATCATCGGTAGTGGGTACTTGTTCTTGATCGTCACTTCATTCAATGCCCGATAATCAACAACCATTCTCAAAGATCCATCCTTTTTCTCAACTAGGAGCACTGGGGCTCCCCAGGAGCTGAACTTGGTCGGATATATCCTTTCTCTAGTAACTCCTTGATCTGTTTCTTAATTTCCTCCAAATCATTAGCGAGCATCCCGTATGGCCTCTTTGATATTGGTTCGGTGCCTGGCAACAACCCTATTAAAAACTCCATGTCTCGATCTAGCGGCATGCCTGGTAGTTCCTCTGGAAATACATCCGGGTAATCCTTCACAACATACACTTCTTCCTAAACAACTTTCGAGAGGGAATTTACTTGGGTCCTCCTTGGCGCATGCCTAGATACATACTTGATCCTCTTTCCCTCCGGGGTGGTGAGTAAAATTGACTTACTAGCACAGTCGATGTTTCCCCCATACTTTGATAGCCAATCCATGCCTAGTATTATATCCAATCCTTGTGACTCCAAAATTATTAGGTCTGAGGGGAAAACATTGTTGGGGAACGTAATAATTTCAAAAAAATTCCTACGCACACGCAGGATCATGGTGATGCATAGCAAGGAGAGGGGAGAGTGTTGTCTACGTACCCTCGTAGACCGTTCGCGGAAGCTTTATATCAACGCGGTTGATGTAGTCGTACGTCTTCACGATCCGACTGATCCAAGTACCGAAAGCACCACACCTCCAAGTTCTGCACACGTTCGGCTCGGTGACATCCTCGCCTTCTTGATCTAGCAAGAGGGGCGAAGTAGTAGATGAGTTCCGGCAGCACGACGGCGTGGTGACGGTGTTGGTGAAGAACAATTTCCGCAGGGCTTCGCCTAAGCACTACGAAAACTATGACGGAGGATAAACTAGAGGGGACGGGGTTGCCGGCACATGGCTTGGTGTTTCTTGATGTGTCTTTGGTGCTAGCCCTGCCCCTCTATTTATATGTTGAGCCCTGGGGTCGAAACTTGGAGCAAAAGCCTCCTCAAAGTCGGTTTTGCCCGAAAGGCACGAGTCCCACTCGGACTCGAGGACCAAACGCCACAATCCTTGGCGTCTGGCCCAGACGCCATGGGCCTGGGTGTCTAGCCCAGGGCCAGATGCCAGGGTCTCCGGCGTTTGGCCCCCTGGCCTCCGCAAAACTCCTTTTGCACCGACTTATAGCCCCGTGGGCCTGACCCCTTGGCCTAACCATATCATCTAATATATGAATCTTTACCTCCGGACCATTCCGGAGCTCCTCGTCATGTCCGTGATCTCATTTGGGACTCCGAACAACATTCGGTCACCAACATACATAACTCATATAATACTATATCGTCAACGAACGTTAAGCGTGCGGACCCTATGGGTTCGAGAACTATGTAGACATGACCGAGACACCTCTCTGGTCAATAACCAATAGCGGGACCTGGATGCCCATATTGGCTCCTACATATTCTACGAAGATCTTTATCGGTCAGACCGCATAACAACATACTTTGTTCCCTTTGTCATCGGTATGTTACTTTCCCGAGATTCGATTGTCGGTATCTCAATACCTAGTTCAATCTCGTTACCGGCAAGTCGCTTTACTCGTTCTGTAATACATCATCCTGCAACTAACTCATTAGTTGCAATGCTTGCAAGGCTTATAGTGATGTGCATTACCGAGTGAGCCCAGAGATACCTCTCCGACAATCGGAGTGACAAATCCTAATCTCGAAATACGCCAACCCAACAAGTACCTTCGGAGACACATATAGAGCACCTTTATAATCACCCAATTACGTTGTGACGTTTGGTGGCTCACAAAGTGTTCCTCTGGTAAATGGGAGTTGCATAATCTCATAGTCATAGGAACATGTATAAGTCATGAAGAAAGCAATAGCAACAAACTAAACGATCTTGTGCTAAGCTAACGGAATGGGTCAAGTCAATCACATCATTCTCCTAATGATGTGATCCCGTTAATCAAATGACAACTCTTTGTCTATGGCTAGGAAACATAACCATCTTTGATCAACGAGTTAGTCAAGTAGAGGCATACTAGTGACACTCTGTTTCTCTATGTATTCACACATGTATCATGTTTCCGGTTAATACAATTCTAGCATGAATAATAAACATTTATCATGATATAAGGAAATAAATAATAACTTTATTATTGCCTCTAGGGCATATTTCCTTCAAACATGGCTACCAATAGTTAATGGTAGCCGATCACACCATTAGCTGGCCATATACTCTGCTTCTGGTGAGCTTACTAACATGGGTGACCTAAGGGCTAAGGTTGGCAACTTAAACTTGTCCACAAATCCCCTTGATATGTATGAATACGATGCACCAGTGTCAACAAGAACAAGAGCGGTAAATGACTTAATCAAAAACTTACCAATCACTGCGCCAGGCTGATCTTCAACCTCCTCCACGTTGATGTGGTTCACCTGACCTCTGGTGAAGGGATTGGGCTTCTTCCCAGAGTTTCCATTTCCATTGCCATTCTTCAACTCAGAACAATCATTGGCGTAATGTCCAGTCTTCCCACACTTGTAACAGGTGACATGACTCAGGTCCTTCTTAGCGGGTGTTGCTGGGTTGGAACGGTTCTGGCTGCTGCTTTCTCCATTCCCATTTCCATTCTTAGGGCCACTATGGTTATGTGAGCTTCCTCCATTATGAGTGTGGCCTCCATGGTTATGGGTGTAACCTGCCGAGTTAGGGGTAAAGCGAGGCTTCTGCTGAGCTCCAGAATTATACTTCCCTTCTCCATACTTCCTTTTGCGGCTCTCTATCTGTTGTTGCTTGCCTTCAATCATAAGAGCCCTATCTACTAACTCCTGGTAGTTAGTGAAGGTTGCCACCATCAACTACATACTCAGCACATCGTTCAACCCTTCCATAAACTTCTCCTGCTTCGCGGCATCTGTGGCCACATCCTCTGGGGCGTAGCGAGCTAGCTTGCTGAACTCATCCACGTACTGCCCCACGGTACGATTTCCCTGGCGTAAGTTGCGAAACTCACGCTTCTTTATACTCATAGCTCCAGTGGAGACATGTGCAATGCGTTATGCGTGCTGGAACTGATCCCAAGTGACATTGGCTATGGGGGAAGTGGCGGTGTAATTCTCCCACCATGAGGCTGCGGGTCCATCTAGTTGATGTGCGGCAAAGTGCACCTTCTCAACATCCATGCAACCTGTGGTGGTCAGCTCCCTTCCAATCCTGCGGAGACAGTCATCAGAAACAATCGGCCCGGTGCTACTGGAAAACACCGGCGGATTCAACCTCAAAAAACGGGCTAAGTTGTCAACTGGAGGAGGAGGTGGTGGGTTGTTGTTGTTGTTATTTGATACGTCTCCAACGTATCTATAATTTTTGATTGCTCCATGCTATATTATCTTCTATTTTGGATGTTTATGGGCTTTATTATACACTTTTATATTATTTTTGGGACTAACCTATTAACCCAGAGCACAGTGCCAGTTTCTGTTTTTTTGCCTATTTTAGGGTTTTGAAGAAAAGGAAAATCAAACAGAGTCCAGTTGACCTGAAACTTCATGGAACTTATTTTTGGAAGGAAAGCAACCCGGGAGACTTGGAGTCCACGTCAAGGGAGCTTCGGGGAAGCCACGAGGTAGGGGGGTGCGCCCTCCACCCTCGTGGGCCCCTCGTGGCTCCCCTGACGTACTTCTTCCGCCTATATATCTCCATATACCCTAAAACGATCGGGGAGCACAATAGATCAGGAGTTCCGCGGCTAGAAGCCTCCGTAGCCACCGAAAACCAATCTAGACCAGTTCCGGCACCCTGCCGGAGGGGGAATCCCTCTTCGGTGGCCATCTTCATCATCCCGGTGCTCTCCATGACGAGGACGGAGTAGTTCTCCCTCGGGGCTGAGGGTATGTACCAGTAGCTATGTGTTTGATCTCTCTCTCGTGTTCTTGAATTGGCACGATCTTGATGTATCGCGAGCTTTGCTATTATGGTTGGATCTTATGATGTTTTCTCCCCCTCTATTCTCTTGTAATGGATTGAGTTTCCCCTTTGAAGTTATCTTATCGGATTGAGTCTTTAAAGATTTGAGAACACTTGATGTATGTCTTGCCGTGCGTATCTGTGGTGACAATGGGATATCACGTGATTCACTTGATGTATGTTTTGGTGATCAACTTGCGGGTTCCGCCCATGAACCTATGCATAGGGGTTGGCACACGTTTTCGTCGTGATTCTCTGGTAGGAACTTTGGGGCACTCTTTGAGGTACTATGTGTTGGTTTGAATAGATGAATCTGAGATTGTGTGATGCATATCATATAATCATACCCACGGATACTTGAGGTGACATTGGAGTATCTAGGTGACATTAGGGTTTTGGTTGATTTATGTCTTAAGGTGTTATTCTAGTACGAACTCTAGGGCTGTTTGTGACACTTATAGGAATAGCCCAACGGATTGATTGGAAAGAATAACTTTGAGGTGGTTTCGTACCCTACCATAATCTCTTCGTTTGTTCTCCGCTATTAGTGACTTTGGAGTGACTCTTTGTTGCATGTTAAGGGATAGTTATGTGATCCAATTATGTTATTATTGTTGATAGGACTTGCACTAGTGAAATTATGAACCCTAGGCCTTGTTTCAACGCATTGCAATACTGTTTGTGCTCACTTTTATCATTAGTTACCTTGCTGTTTTTATATTTTCAGATTACAAATACCTTTATCTACCATCCATATTGCACTTGTATCACCATCTCTTCGCCGAACTAGTGCACCTATACAATTTACCATTGTATTGGGTGTTTTGGGGACACAAGAGACTCTTTGTTATTTGGTTGCAGGGTTGCTTGAGAGAGACCATCTTCATCCTACACCTCCTACGGATTGATAAACCTTAGGTCATCCATTTGAGGGAAATTTGCTACTGTCCTACAAACCTCTGCACTTGGAGGCCCAACAACATCTACAAGAAGAAGGTTGTGTAGTAGACATCAAGCTCTTTTCTGGCGCCATTGCCGGGGAGGTTAGCGCTTGAAGGTATATCTTTAGATCTTGCAATCGAATCTTTTTGTTTCTTGTTTTAGCACTAGTTTAGTTTATAAAAGAGAACTACAAAAAAAATATGGAATTGAGTTTGCCTCATACACTTCATCTTTTTAATATCTTTCGTGAGTATGATGGAAAGGAAAATTGTGCCAAAGTGTTACAACAAGAATGCATTAAAATGTTTGGCACTAAATATTTGAATGGTGAGCATGATTGCAATGTTGTTAGTATGAATTCCTTGAATATCAATGATGCTATTGATATGCAAAGCCACAAGCTTGGGGAAGCTATGTTTAATGAAGATGATATTTTTTGTCCCCCAAGTTTTGATGAGCAAATTTATTATGATGAAAGCATGCCTCCTATTTATGATGATTATATTGATGGAAGTGGATTTGGAGAGGTCATGACTTTATTTGGTGATGAATCCACTATTCCGGAAAAGGTTCCAATTGATTATGAGAAGAAAGTTGCTATCTATGATGATTATTGTGATGAATTGTATGCTATTAAGAATAATGATAAACATGAAACTTGTCATCAGGATTTTAGTTTTCAATTGGATTATGCCTCACATGATAGTTATTTTGTTGAGTTTGCTCCCACTACTATTCATGAGAAGAATTTTGCTTATGTGGAGAGTAATAAAATTTCTATGCTTGTAGATCATGAAAAGAATGCTTTATGTGATAGTTATATTGTTGAATTAATTCATGATGCTACTGAAAATTATTATGAGGGAGGAATATATGCTTGTAGGAGTTGCAATAATATCAAGTTTCCTCTCTATGTGCTTAAAGTTTTGAAGTTATGCTTGTTTTACCTTCCTATGCAAGTTGATTCTTGTTTCCATAAGTTGTTTGCTCACGAAATCCCTATGCATAGGAAGTGGGTTAGACTTAAATGTGCTAGTCATATTCTTCATGATGCTCTCTTTATGTTCAATTCTTATCTTTTATGTGAGCATCGTTGAAATCATCATGCCTAGCTAGGGGCGTTAAACGACAACGCTTGTTGGGAGGCAACCCGACTTTATTTTTGTTCCTTGCTTTTTGCTCCTGTTTAGTAATAAATAATTCATCTAGCCTCTGTTTATATGTGGTTTTATGCTTTTAATTAGTGTTTGTGCCAAGTATAACCTTTGGGAAGACTTGGGGAAAGTCTTGTTGATCATGCTGTAAAAAACAGAAACTTTAGCGCTCACGAGAATTGCTGCCATTTTTTATTGGAGAGTGCTATTTAGTTAATTATTTGTGCATACGATTAATAGACAAATTACTCACGTCCAGAAATTTATTTGAGAATTTTATGAGTTCCAGAAGTATACGTTTGATCCATATTACTACAGACTGTTCTGTTTTTGACAGATTCTGTTTTCTATGTGTTGTTGGCTTATTTTGATGAATCTATGGCTAGTAAAATAGTTTATAAACCATATAGAAGTTGGAATACAGTAGGTTTAACACCAAAATAAATAATGAGTTCATTACAGTACCTTGTAGTGGTGTTTTGTCTTCTTTCGCTAACGGAGCTTACGAGTTTTTTGTTAAGTTTTGTGTTGTGAAGTTTTCAAGTTTTGGGTAAAGATTCGATGGACTATGGAATAAGGAGTGGCAAGAGCCTAAGCTTGGGGATGCCCAAGTCACACCAAGGCAATATTCAAGGACAACCAAAATCCTATGCTTGGGGATGCCCCGGAAGGCATCCCCTCTTTCGTCTTCGTTCATCGGTAACTTTACTTGGAGCTATATTTTTATTCACCACATGATATGTGTTTTGCTTGGAGCATCATTTTATTTTCTTTTGTTTTGCTTTCTGTTTGAATAAAATACCAAGATCTGAAATTATTAAATGTTAGAGTCTTCACATAGTTGCATAATTATTCGATTACTCATTGAGCTTCACTTATATCTTTCAGAGTAGTTTGTCATTTGCTCTAGTACTTCACTTATATCTTTTAGAGCATGGTTGTAAGAAATAGATGAACTCTCATGCTTCACTTAGATTATTTTGAGAGTCTTAAATAGCATGGTAATTTGCTTAAATAATCCTAATATTCTAGGCATCCAAGAATAATAGAAACTTTCATATAAGTGCATTGAATACTAAGAGAAGTTTGATGCTTGATGATTGTTTTGAGTTATGGAGGTAATAATATCAAAGTCGTGCTAGTTGGGTAGTTGTGAATTTGAGGAATACTTGTGTTGAAGTTTGCAAGTCCTGTAGCATGCATGTATGGTAAACATTGTGTAACAAATTTGAAACATGAGGTGTTATTTGATTGTCTTCCTTATGAGTGGCGGTCGGGGACGAGCGATGGTCTTTTCCTACCAATCTATCCCCCTAGGAGCATGTGCGTAGTGCCGAGGTTTTTGATGACTTGTAGATTTTTGCAATAAGTATGTGAGTTCTTTATGACTAATGTTGAGTCCATGGATTATACACACTCTCACCCTTCCATCATTGCTAGCCTCTTCGGTACCGTGCATTGCCCTTTCTCACATTGAGAGTTGGTGCAAACTTCGCCGGTGCATCCAAACCCCATGATATGATACGCTCTATCACACATAAACCTCCTTATATCTTCCTCAAAACAGCCACCATACCTACCTATTATGGCATTTCCATAGCCATTCCGAGATATATTGCCATGCAACTTTCCACCATTCCATTTATTATGACACGCTTCATCATTGTCATATTGCTTTGCTTGATCATGTAGTTGACATCGTATTTGGGGCAAAGCCACCTCTCATAATTCTTTCATACATGTACTCATGCATCATCGCAATCCCGGTACACCACCGAAGGCATTCATATAGAGTCATATCTTGTTCTAGTATCGAGTTGTAAATAAATAGAAGTGTGATGATCATCATTTTCTAGAGCATTGTACCAAGTGAGGAATTAAAAAAGAGAAGGACCAAAAAAAAGCCAAAAGAAGAAGAGAAAGGCCATAAAAAAGAGAGAAGGCCCAAAAAAATGAGAGAAAAAGAGAGAAGGGACAATGCTACTATCCTTTGCCACACTTGTGCTTCAAAGTAGCACCATAATCTTCATGATAGAGAGTCTCTTGTTTTGTCACTTTCATATACTAGTGGGAATTTTTCATTATAGAACTTGGCTTGTATATTCCAACAATGGGCCTCCTCAAGTGCCCTAGGTCTTCGTGAGCAAGCAAGTTGGATGCACACCCACTTAGTTTCTTCTGTTGAGCTTTCATACATTTATAGCTCTAGTGCATCCGTTGCTGGCAATCCCTACCCCTTGCATTAACATCAATCGGTGGGCATCTCCATAGCCCATTGATTAGCCTCGTTGATGTGAGACTTTCTCCTTTTTGTCTTCTCCACATAACCCCCTCATTATTATATTCAACCCAAAGTGCTATGTCCATGGCTCGCGCTCATGTATTGTGTGAAAGTTTATAGGTTTGAGATTACTAAAGTATGAAACAATTGCTTGGCTTGTCATCGGGGTTGTTCATGATGAGTGCATTCTTGTGTGACAAAAATGGAGCATGACTAAACTATATGATTTTGTAGGGATGAACTTTCTTTGGCCATGTTATTTTGAGAAGACATAATTGCTTAGTTGGTATGCTTGAAGTATTATTATTTTTATGTCAATATGAACTTTTATCTTGAATCTTTCAGATCTGAATATTCATGCCACAATTAAGAAGAATTACATTGAAATTATGCCAAGTAGCACTCTGCATCAAAAATTCTGTTTTTATCATTTACCTACTCGAGGACGAGCAGGAATTAAGCGGGGATGCTGATACGTCTCCAACGTATCTATAATTTTTGATTGCTCCATGCTATATTATCTTCTGTTTTGGATGTTTATGGGCTTTATTATACACTTTTATATTATTTTGGGACTAACCTATTAACCCAGAGCCCAGTCGAAGAAAAGGAAAATCAAACGGAGTCCAATTGACCTGAAACTTCATGGAACTTATTTTTGGAAGGAAAGCAACCCGGGATACTTGGAGTCCGCATCAAGGGAGCTTCGAGGAAGCCACAAGGTAGGGGGGTGCGCCCACCCCCTGGGCGCGCCCTCCACCCTCGTGGCCCCCTCGTGTCTCCCCTGACGTACTTCTTCCGCCTATATATCTCCATATACCCTAAAACGATCGGGGAGCACAATAGATCGGGAGTTCCGCCGCCAGAAGCCTCCGTATCCACCGAAAACCAATCTAGACCCGTTCCGGCACCCTGTTGGAGGGGGGAATCCCTCTCCGGTGGCCATCTTCATCATCCCGGTGCTCTCCATGATGAGGAGGGAGTAGTTCTCCCTCGGGGCTGAGGGTATGTACCAGTAGCTATGTGTTTGATCTCTCTCTCGTGTTCTTGAGGTGATACGATCTTGATGTATCGCGAGCTTTGTTATTATAGTTGGATCTTATGATGTTTTCTCCCCCCTCTACTCTCTTGTAATGGATTGAGTTTCCCCTTTGAAGTTATCTTATTAGATTGAGTCTTTAAAGATTTGAGAACACTTGATGTATGTCTTGTCGTGCGTATCTGTGGTGACAATGGGATACCATGTGATTCACTTGATGTATGTTTTGGTGATCAACTTGCGGGTTCCGCCCATGAACCTATGCATAGGGGTTGGCACACGTTTTCGTCGTGATTCTCCGGTAGAAACTTTGGGGCACTCTTTGAGGTTTTATGTGTTGGTTAAATAGATGAATATGAGATTGTGTGATGCATATCGTATAATCATACCCACGGATACTTGAGGTGACATTAGAGTATCTAGGTGACATTAGGGTTTTGGTAGATTTGTGTCTTAAGGTGTTATTCTAGTACGAACTCTAGGGCTGTTTGTGACACTTATAGGAATAGCCCAACAGATTGATTGGAAAGAATAACTTTGAGGTGGTTTCGTACCCTACCATAATCTCTTCGTTTGTTCTCCGCTATTAGTGACTTTGGAGTGACTCTTTGTTGCATGTTGAGGGATAGTTATGTGATCCAATTATGTTATTATTGTTGAGAGGACTTGCACTAGTGAAAGTATGAACCCTAGGCCTTGTTTCAACGCATTGCAATACTGTTTGTGCTCACTTTTATCATTAGTTACCTTGCTGTTTTTATATTTTCAGATTACAAATACCTTTATCGACCATCCATATTGCACTGGTATCACCATCTCTTAGCCGAACTAGTGCACCTATAAAATTTACCATTGTATTGGGTGTGTTGGGGACACAAGAGACTCTTTGTTATTTGGTTGCAGGGTTGCTTGAGAGAGACCATCTTCATCCTACGCCTCCTATGGATTGATAAACCTTAGGTCATCCACTTGAGGGAAATTTGCTACTGTCTTACAAACCTCTGCACTTGGAGGCCCAACAACGTCTACAAGAAGAAGGTTGTGTAGTAGACATCATTATTATTGTTGTTGCCTTGGTTCTGGACTAGCAACTTCATCAAGGCATTCTACTGTTGGATCAACTGGGTGAGCTCCGGTGGAAAGACAAATCCGGGGTCATGTCTCGGAGGCATCTGAGAGGTTTAGAGGGGTGAGAATAGAATAGAGTGAGGTCTAAAGAGAAATCACTACCCATACGCACATGAGACAAACACATTCATTATCACACCACTCAATTCAAACAAGGGTATACAATCGATCTAACTACCGTTACAAAATACTCGGACTACTACTATATACATGGGGGGATACTACTGATAATATGGTGGTCGACTAGAAATTTTGATCAGAGAAGACTCCATGATATCTGCTCCAGCTTCGTCTTCATAATCATCGTTGCTATCGGGGTCGGAGTCGGTGTCGGTGTCGTCGATTATGATGTAGTCTTCAGGATGGTTGTCCTCCTTGGGTTTGGGATCTCCCATGAATACTCCTAGCTTCTTCTTCTTCAGGTCTTCATTCTTCTCCAGTAACACTGCAATTTCCTCATCATATCCATCGCGTGTAGACTTGAGTTCCTCTTCTAGCTCCATGTTCCTGGTCATCACCTTGTTCATGTCTATCATGCTGGCACGCATCTGGTTCTCCCAACGACGAATGTATTGGTTTATCTCCTGGATGTAGGATGCAATGGACTTATCCTTCCTGGTGCAAATCATCACCCATTGCTCATCCCGGCGTCCACATATCTGGTAGATGGTGTCCTTAAGATCCTTGTGATAAACTTCGCCGATGCGTCCCATGGCGATGTGGACTGCCATGCTCTTTCCTAGACTCCAGGTTGGTGCATCAAAGGAAAACTCTATGGGCTCGGTAACTAGCGTGAAGGTCCTTCCTGGAACATGTACTCGTATCATCCAGCGCTCCTCTTCCGGTAAAGTGGCGTGTAGGTCCCGGTGAAACTTGGTATTCCGATGTTCAGGTATCTAGTGGCTTCCTTCAAGTGTCGTCCAAAAGGTGTGTCTTCATCCGTTGAGCAAACCTGTTCCTTGGGTCCGCCATCTATAGAGTAGAAAATGGAGAAGAGTCAGAAATGAGTAGAGAAGAGGGTCCTATGGCTTATCTTAGTGGTCACGTCCTACAGTCAACGTGTGCTCTGATACCATCTTGTAGCTATCCGACCTCAGATGGTCAAATCTCTGTGCATAAGTGTCATCCCTGGATCGGTAATGCTGACACACACATTACTCGAGGATTTATAACACAGTTCAATCACACACTTATTACATCGAATGTCTCAAAAGAGAACTTATTACAATAATATGGCTTAAGGCCATCTAAATAAGATAACAGCGGAAGCTTCGAAGGTAAATGATTCCATCAACTCCAACGGCATAGCTGAGTGCACGACAATGACCTAGCGCACCTTACTCTTTGTCTGAAAACTCTGCAACATAATACGTTGCAGCCTGTGTAGGTTAGCACATGGAATATGCTGGCAAAATAACACTATAGAGCAAGAGCATAAAACATCTATAACTATATGCATATACGGTTGGTGGTGGCTCTATGGTTATTTTTGCACAAAGCTAGTTTTTTCCTACAACAAAGTAATATATTTTATTTAACTACAAAGTTTGTTGAAAACATTGAGAATGGTAACCCCATCTCAATTCCCAAATTAATAATCAATAACCCAACAAGTTAATTAAGTAACGTGATGAGATCAACATAATAATTCAAGCACCAGATACTCAAGATGTCCATAACCGAGGACATGGCTAATCATGATTAGTTTGTAAACTCTGCAGTGGTTTGCACACTTTTCCCCACAAGACTCGATCTCCTTCATTGGATTTCTCACACCACATGATGTTTGAGAAACGGATGACCGAGACACAGTCTTTCAGAAGCATTAACTCTTTATGATGGGTAGACCGTACCGCCTACAATCCCTTACATCTGCTAGTCTACCACTGAAAGAGGTCACACAACATACTCAACTGTGCCAGAGCCCATAATGGCTTGTGGCTGCACATGGAAGTTTCTAGCATTAATAACATAATGATCCCTTTGAGCCTGTGTGGCGAACCATAGGAAAATCACATGGATACCCCGGGATCTCCTTGGACAACACTGGATTCCCCAGGTGCCCACAAACCAATCCACCCAGATGTGCATTAAAGTAGCCACCTTAAGTAATCACTTAGTTCATAATAATACTCACATCTGTCATGAATCACTCAAACCAAACCACGTCTACGAGCATAGCATAAGTATAGTAAGCGTAACGTAGTAACTCCCAAGGTTTGAATAAACGGGCAATAGGTACTGCCTCAACAACTACTTCCCAATTCCTACATGTTAATCAGATCCTACTCATGCAATGTTTGAGGGTTGAAACTAATGCATAAAAACTGGGTAAGAAAGGGGTACGATCAAAGTGTTACTTGCCTTCCTAACGATCTGGAAACCCTAGTGACTCGTAGTAGCATGCTTCACTCTCCGGAAACTTTATCATAGACAAATATAGCATACATAAGATGCAAGGGTAAAACTCAAGGGAAAAGATCCAAACTGAAAGTTCAACTGAAAAGCTTTGATTTGCAAAAAGAATCAATCAAAACGGAGCTACGAAACTCAAACTACGATCAAAAGAAGTTTGAAACTCAAATCTGCTTGAAACCAAAATTTAAATTGTCAAAGTCATGTTCAAGTTGATTAACTGGAAAGAGTGGAACAAGACGAAGATTTTGGCGTTGGTTTCACTGGATTTGGATAAACGAGCAAAAAGTAACGAGGGTTTGAAGATGAGGGACTAATCTGTGATAAAAGTTTTCGTGGATAGGTCCCTGGCCGAAAATTAAAATAAAAGAAAAAACCAAACGAACGAATGTTCGCTAACAGAACTAAACGAACGAATTCGTTCATTAAAACGAACTAAACAAAGAACACTCGCTAATTAACCTAATAAATAAAAAAACCGATCTAATCTAACTAACCGAAAAAAGAAAACCGAACGTAAACCAAACCAAAAAGAAAAAAAACTGAGCGGTCTTTTACCAGTCAACGACGGTGTCGGGGACAACGGCGGGCGGCAGTATCCGGCGACGAGCGTCGGCGGCAAGGCGAGGTGGCAGTGCGGTGGCACGGGTGGCGACGGTGAGCGGCAGTGCGCGGGCGGCGATGATGGCAGCAACAGCAAGAAGTGGGTGGCGGGCAGCTGTGCGGGCTGCGGCAGCTGCGGGTCAGGGTGGGGAGGAGGCGGCAGGGCGGGTTATAAAGAGGGGGGGCTTGGGCAAGCGGGCAACGGCGGCGGCGCGAAGTCCGGCTCCCTGCCGGAGTCCGGCGCGAGCACGGGGTCGGTGAGGCGGTTGGCAGCGCGGGCCGGCTCGGCTGGGCCTTCGGCCCAGTCAGGCGAAGAAGTTTTTTTAAATAAATTTTTCCCGAAAGAAAAATCCTAATAAAATATAAAAGAAATTCTAAAAGTACTAGAAACAATTTTCACCGTCTAAACCTAATATTTAGAACAAGGTGAACATTTTTCTGGCCTAAAAATACAATTTTCAAAAATGCATATTTTTTTCCTAATTCAAATAAAATAGCAAATAAAACACAATTAAAATAATAATTTGATTTTAAAATTTCTTCTCCAATATTTCTCTCTTTTGAAGAAGTCATTTCATCTTCTCTCCTTTATTTTGATTATTGGAAATAACTGGAGAGGAAAATATTTTAAAATTCAAATATGAAAATAAATGAAACCTCCAACTCTCTTCTTGGGTCCTTGAGTTGCTTAAGATTTCTAGGATCACAACCAAAATGCAAATAAAAATATTATATGCATATGATGACCTATGTATAACATCCAAATTGAAAATTGGGATGTTACAAATCTACCCCCCTTAAGATGAATCTCGTCCTCGAGATTCGGGTTGGCTAGAAAATAGGTGCAGGTGGTCTTTCCGTAGGTCTTCTTCTCGTTCCCAGGTGGCTTCATCCTCGGTATGGTGGCTCCACTGAACTTTGCAAAACTTGATAACCTTGCCGCGGGTAACTCGGATGGCAAACTTGAGAATCTTGACGGGTTTCTCCTTGTAGGTTAGGTCACTATCCAACTATATTACTTCCAGGGGCACTGTATCTCTTAGAGGAATATCGGCCATCTCCGCATGGCACTTCTTCAATTGGGAAATGTGAAACACATCATGAGCTCCTGATAAACCTTCGGGTAATCCCAACTTGTAGGCCACCTCTCCCATACATTCCAGAACTCGGTATGGTCCTACAAATCTCGGGGCTAACTTTCCCTTAACTCCAAATCGTTTAACTCCTCGTAGTGGTGACACATGAAGATATGCTCTGTCTCCAATCTCATAGACTACCTCCTTGTGTTTAGTATCGGCATAACTCTTCTGCCTGTACTAAGCTACCTTAAGTCTATCTCGAATCAACTTGACCTTCTCTTCAGACTCCTTAATTAGATCTGGTCCAAACAACTGATGGTCTCCGACTTCATCCCACATTAACGGTGTCTTGCATCTTCTTCCATACAAAGCTTCAAAAGGGGCCATCTTCAAACTAGCCTGATAGCTGTTGTTGTATGAGAACTCTGCGTAAGGCAAATTATCACAGATATCCCATCGCAAGACATACATCAAGTGTTCTCAAATCCAACACTCAATCCAACATAACGAAACCTCAAAGAGTGTGACTCAATTCATCACAAGAAGGTAGAGGGGAAGAAACACCATATGATCCAACTATAGTAACAAAGCTCGCGGTGCATCAAGATCATGCCAAATCAAGAACACAAGAGAGAGAGAGAGGAAATACATAGCTACTAGTACATACCCTCAGCCTCAAGGGTGGACTACTCCCTCCTCATCATGGTGGCCGCCAGGATGATGAAGATGGCCTGGTGATGGTTTCCCTCTCTGGCAGGGTGCCGGAACGGGCTCCTGATTGGTTTTCGTGGCTACATAGGATTGCGACGGTGGAACTTCCGATCTAGGTTTCTTTCTGGAGGTTTCTATATTTATAGGATTTTTTTGCGTCGGAAACAAGTTAGGGGGTTCCCGAGGAGTCCACAAGCCAGGGGCGCGCCCTAGGGGGGCGCCCCTAGGCTTGTGGTCGCCTGGGACTCTTCTGGGCCTACTCCAATGCTCCATGGGCTTTTTCTGGTCCATCAAAAATCACCGGGAATTTTCAGCTCATTTGGACTCCGTTTGATATTCCTTTTCTGTAGAACTCAAAACAAGGGAAAACAGAAACTGACACTGGGATCTAGGTTAATAAGTTAGTCCCAAAAATAATATAAAATAGCATATTAATGCATATAAAACATCTAGAACAGATAATATAATAACATGGAACAATCAAAAATTATAGATACGTTGGAGACATATCAAGCATCCCCAAGCTTAATTCCTGCTTGTCCTCGAGTAGGTAAATAATAAAAACAGAATTTTTGATGTGGAATGCTACCTAGCATATTTATCAATGCAATCTTCTTTATTGTGGCATGAATATTCAAATCCATAAGATTCAAAACAAAAGTTTAATATTGACATAAAAACAATAATACTTCAAGCATACTAATAAAGTAATCATGTCTTCTCAAAATAACATGGCCAAAGAAAGTTATCCCAACAAAATCATATAGTCTGGCTATGCTCTATCTTCATCACACAAAATATTTCATCATGCACAACCCCGATGACAAGCCAATAAATTGTTTCATACTTTTGATGTTCTCAAACCTTTTCAACTTTCACGCAATACATGAGCGTGAGCCATGCATATAGCACTATGGTGGAATAGAGTATGGTGGAGGTTGTGAGGAGAAGACAAAAAAGGAGAAAGTCTCACATCAACTAGGCAAATTAACGGGCTATGGAGATGCCCATCAATATATATCAATGTGAGTGAGTAGGGATTGCCATGCAACAGATGCACTAGAGCTATAAGTGTATGAAAGCTCAAAAAGAAACTAAGTGGGTGTGCATCCAACTCGCTTGCTCACGAAGACCTAGGGAAATTTGAGGAAGCCTATCATTGGAATATACAAGCTAAGTTCTATAATGAAAAATTCCCACTAGTATATGAAAGTGACGACATAGGAGACTCTCTATCATGAAGAACATGGTGCTACTTTGAAGCACAAGTGTGGTTAAAGGATAGTAACATTGTCCCTTATCTCCATCTCTCTCATTTTTTATTTTGGTCCCTTTGGCCTCTTTTTTTGTTTTTTTTGTTTGGGCTCTTTAGCCTCTTATTATTATTATTTTTCGTTCGGATCCTCATCCCAACTTGTGAGGGAATCATAGTCTCCATCATCCTTTTCCTCACATGGGAAAATGCTCTAATAATGATGATCATCACACTTTTATTTACTTTACAACTCAAGGATTACAACTCGATACTAGAACAAAGATATGACTCTATACGAATGCCTCCGGCGGTGTACCCGGATGTGCAATGATCAAGCGACATGTATAAAAAATATGAACGGTGTCCAAGCCACAAATACTATGCCAACTACATGATCATGCAAAGCAATATGGCAATGATGGTATGTGTCATAATAAACGGAATGGTGGAAGTTACATGGCAATATATCTCAGAATGGCTATGGAAATGCCATAATAGGTAGGTATGATGGCTGTTTTGAGGAAGGGATATGGTGGGTTTAATGCACCAGCGGAAGTTGCGCGGTACTAGAGAGGCTAGCAATGGTGGAAGGGTGAGAGTGCGTATAATCCATGGACTCAACATTAGTCATAAAGAACTCACAAACTTATTGCAAAAATTTATTAGCCATCAAAACAAAGTACTACAAGCATGCTTCTAGGGGGATAGATTGGTAGGAAAAGACCATCGATCATTCCCTACCGCCACTCATAATGAAGACAGTCAAAAAATAAATGATGCTCTGACTTCATCACATAACGGTTCACCATACGTGGATGCTTCGGGAATCACAAACCTTAACACAAGTATTTCTACCAATCCACAATTAATCACTAGCATGACTCTAATATCACCATCTTTATATCTCAAAACAAATGCAAGGAATCAAACTTCTCATCTATTCAATGCTCTTTATAAAAGTTTTATTATATCCCTCTTGCAACTGACAAACTACTCCAAAAAGATATAAGTGAAGATCAATAAGTAGTTCAATAATTATGTAGCTGTGTGAAGACTGTCTCTCATAAATAAAATTTCAGATCCTAAGTACTTTATTCAAACAACAAGCAAAAACATGACATTCCAAGGATAGCACATATCATGCGAAGAAGCAAAAACTTAGGCTCAACCAAAACTGACCGATAGTTGTTGAAGAAGAAAGGTGAGATGCCAACCGGGGCATCCCCAAGCTTAGATGCTTGAGACTTCTTGAAATATTAACTTGGGATGCCTTGGACATCCCCAAGCTTGAGATTTTGTGTTTCCTTAATTCCTCTCATATCATGGTTTCCCTACATCTTAAAAACTTCATCCACACAAAACTCAAGAAGAACTCGTGGGACAAGTTAGTATATATCAATGCAATAACCTTATCATTCTCTACTGTAGCAAGTCACTAAAATTATTATTCAACATTGCATACTAAATGCCTCTGCATATTTAATACTCCTATCCTCAAATAGAATCACTAAATAAGCAAACATATGCAAATGATTCAAACATAACAAAAATCTATCCAAACAAAACAATCTGTAAAGAGTGCAAGAGGAATCATATTTCTTTAACTCCAAAAATTCTGAAAAATTACCACACCGTAGAAAGTTTGTTGTTACTCATTGTGTAAATATTTCAGGATTTTATCACATTCCGAATATTCACAAATATTCAGATAATGATAGAAAACTTTCTGTTTTCAAAACAACAATATATAGTCTTGCAAGATAAGCATGGCAAAGGCTATACTTGACCTTTTAATTGAACTAAAAGGCGCAAAAAATATTCTAAATAGCAGGAAGAAAATCTCAACAAAAGAAAATGACGCTCCAAGCAAAACTCATATCATGTGGTGAATAAAAATATAGCCTCAAGTAATTTTACCGATGGATTGAAGACAAAAGAGGGGATGCTATCCAGGGCATCCCCAAGCTTAGTTGCTTGGGTATTCCTTGAATATTACCTTGGGGTGTCTTGGGCATCCCCAATCTTAGGCTCTTGCCACTCCTTATTCCATAGTCCACCGAAACTTCACCCAAAACTTGAAAATTTCACAACACAAAACTCAACAGAAAACTCGTAAGCTCCATTAGTATAATAAAGCAAATCACCACTTAGGTAATGTTGTTAACTCATTCTAAATTTATATTGGTGTTATATCTACTGTATTACAACTCCTCCATGGTTCATACCCTCCGGTACTACCCATAGATTCATCAAAATAAGCAAACAACACAATGAAAATAGAATCTGTCAAAAACATAACAGTCTGTAGTAATCTAGAAACTTCGTATACTTCTGTAACTCCAAAAATTCTGAAAAATTAGGACAAATTGGGAAATTTGTATATCAATCTTGTGCGGAAAAACAGGATTTTATCTTGCTTCTATAAAAAATGAAAATTATTGTACTAGGCACAATGTTTTTTGTTTTTCAGCAAAATCAAATCAACTATCACCATAGACCATCCCAAAGGTCTTACTTGACACTTTATTGAAACAAAAGATATAAAACATGATTACTACAATAGAATAATCATGTGAAGACACAAAAATAGTAGGGTCAAATATTGCGTTGTCTCCCAACAAGCGCTTTTCTTTAATTTGTTTTAGCTAGGCATGATAATTTCAATGATGCTCACAAAGAAGTAAAGAATTGAAACACAAATATAGCATCATGAATCACATGGCAAGCACATTTAAGCCTAACAAACTTCCTATGCATAGGGATTTTATGATCAAACAATTTATGGGAGCAAAAAGCAACTAGCATAGGAAGGTAAAACAAGCATAACTTCAAAACCTTCAACACACAGACAGGAAACTTGATATTGTTGCAACATGTAAAAGCATATGTTCCTCTCTCATAATAATTTTCAGTATCATCATGAATGAATTCAACAATATAACCATCACTTAAAGCATTACTTTCATGATGCACAAGCATAGTAATTTTATCACTCTCCACATAAGCAAATTCCTTCTCATTTCATAATAGTGGGAGCAAACTCAACAAAATAACTACCATAATAAATTTTCTCATCAAGACTTGGGGGACAAAAAAAAAATACCATCTTCATCAAAAATAGCATCCTCATGCTTATGGCTTTGCATATTACTAGTGGATATTCAAAGAATTCATACTAACAACATTGCAACCATGCTCATCATTTAAAGATTTAGTGCCAAACATTTTATGGACTTCTTCTTCTAGCACTTGAGTACAATTTTCCTTTCCATTGTTTTCACGAAAGACATTAAAAAGATGAAGCATATGAGGCAACCTCAATTCCATATTTTTTGTAGTTTTCTTTTATAGACTAAACTAGTGATAAAACAAGAAACTAAAAGATTCAATTGTAATATCTAAAGATATACCTTCAAGCACTCACCTCACCGGCAACGGCGCCAGAAAAGAGCTTGATGTCTACTATGCAACCTTCTTCTTGTAGACTCATGTTGGGCCTCCAAGAGCAGAGTTTTGTAGGGCAGTAGAAAATTTCCCTCAAGTGGATGACCTAAGGTTTATCAATCCCTGGGAGGTGTAGGATGAAGATGGTCTCTCTCAAACTACCTGCAACCAAATAACAAAGGGTCTCTTGTGTGCCCAACACACCCAATACAATGGTAAATTGTATAGGTGCACTAGTTCGGCGAAGAGATGGTGACACAAATGTAATATGGATGGTAGAAATATATTTTTATAATCTGAATAAATAAAATAGCTAGGTATAGTAGTAAAAGTGAGCATAAACGGTATTGCAATGCTTGAAAACAAGGCCTAGGGTTCATACTTTCACTAGTGCAAATTCTATCAACAATGATAACATAACTGAATCATATGGAAATCCCTCAACGTGCGACAAAGAATCACTCCAAAGTTTCTACCGGAGAACATAGGATGAAACCGTGCATCAATCCCTATGCATAGACTACCCCAATGTCACCTCGGGAATCCGCGAGTTGAGTGCCAAAACATACATCAAGTGAATCAATAGAGCATCCCATTGTCACCACAGATATCCCATCACAAGATGTACATCAAGTGTTCTCAAATCCAACACTCAATCCAACATAACGAAACCTCAAAGAGTGAGACTCAATTCATCACAAGAAGGTAGAGGGGAAAGAAACACCATATGATCCAACTATAGTAACAAAGCTCGCGGTGCATCAAGATCGTGCCAAATCAAGAACACGATAGAGAAAGAGAGATCAAAGACATAGCTACTGGTACATACCCTCAGCCCCGAGGGTGGACTACTCTCTCCTCATCATGGTGGCCGCCGGGATGATGAAGATGGCCTCCGGTGATGGTTTCCCCCTCCGGCAGGGTGCCGGAACGGGCTCCCGATGTTTTTTTTGTAGCGATCCGACCTCAGATGGTCAAATCTCTGTGCATAAGTGTCATCCCTGGATCGGTAATGCTGACACATAGAGTACTCAAGGATTTATAACAGAGTTCAATCACACACTTATTACATCGAATGTCTCAAAATAGAACTTATTACAATAATATGGCTTAAGGCCATCTAAATAACATAACAGCGGAAGCTCCGAAGGTAAATGAGTCCATCAACTCTAACAGCGTAGCGGAGTGCACGACAACGACCTAGCGCACCTTACTCTTCGTCTGAAAACTCTGCAACATAATACGTTGCAGCCTGTGTAGGTCAACACATGGAATATGCTGGCAAAATAACACTATAGAGCAAGAGCATGAAATAGCTATAACTATATGCATATATGGCTAGTGGAGGCTCTATGGTTATCTTTGCAGAAAGCTAGGTTTTCCCTACAACAAAGGAATATATTTTATTTAACTACAAAGTTTGTTGAAAACATTGAGAATGGTAACCCCATCTCAATTCCCAAATTAATAATCAATAACCCAACAAGTTAATTAAGTAAAGTGATGAGATCAACATAATAATTCAAGCGCGAGATACTCAAGATGTCCATAACCGGGGACACGGCTAATCATGATTAGTTTGTACACTCTGCAGAGGTTTGCGCACTTTTCCCCGCAAGACTCGATCTCCTCTATTGGATTTCTCGCACTACATGATGTTTGAGAAACGGATGACCGAGACATAGTCTTTCAGAAGCATTAACTCTTTACAACGGATAGACGGTACCACCTACAATCCCCCACATCTGCTAGTCTACCACTGAAAGAGGTCACACAACATACTCAACTGTGCCAGAGCCCTAATGGCTTGTGGCTGCACACGGAAGTTTCCAGCATTAATAACATAATGATCCCTTTGAGCCTGGGTGGCGAACCATATGAAAATCACATGGATACCCCGGGGTCTCCTTGGACAACACTGGATTCCCCATGTGCCCACAAACCAATCCACCCAGATGTGCATTAAAGTATCCACCTTAAGTAATCCCTTAGTTCATAATAATACTCACATCTGTCATGAATCACTCAAACCAAACCACGTCTACGAGCATAGCATAGCAAAGTGTAGTAAGCGTAACATAGTAACTCCCGAGGTTTGAATAAACGGGCAATAGGTACTACCTCAACAACTACTTCCCAATTCCCACATGTTAATTAGATCCTACTCATGCAATGTTTGAGGGTTGAAACTAAGGCATAAAAACGGGGTAATAAAGGGGTATGATCAAAGTGTTACTTGCCTTGCTGACGATCTGGAAACCCTAGTGACTCGTAGTAGCACGCTTCGCACTCCGGAAACTCTATCGTAGACAAACAATAGCATACATAATCACTCAAGCATAATATGCAAGGTTAAAACTCAAGGTAAAAGATCCAAGCTGAAATTTCAACTGAAAAGCTTCGATTTGCAAAAAGAATCAATCGAAACGGAGCTACGAAACTCAAACTACGATAAAAAAGTTCAAAATTCAAATCTGCTTGAAACCAAATTTTAAATTGTCAAAGTCATGTTCAAGTTGATTAACTGGAAAGAGGGGAACAAGATGAAGATTTTGGCGTTGGTTTCATTGGGTTTGGATAAACGAGCAAAAAGTAACGAGGGTTTGAAGACCAGGGACTAATCTGTGATAAATGTATTCGCGGATAGGTCCCTGGCCAAAAATTAAAATAAAAAGAAAAACCTAATGAACGAACGTTCGCTAACAGAACTAAACGAACAAATCCGTTCGTAAAAACGAACTGAACAAAGAACGCTCGCTAATTAACCTAATAAATAAAAAAACGATCTAATCTAACTAACCGAAAAAAGAAAATGGAACGTAAACCAAACGAAAACCGAAAAAACCGATTGGTCTTTTACCGGTCAACGGCTGGTGGAAGTATCTGGCGGCTCCGGCGACGAGCGTCGGCGGCGAGGCGAGGCGGCGGTGCGGTGGCGCGGGTGGCGACGGCGAGCGGCGGGCGGCGGCGTCGGGTCGGGGTGGGGAGGAGGCGGCGGGGCGGGGCGGGTTATAAAGAGGGGGGGGGCTTGAGCAAGGGGGCAACTGCGGCGGCGCAGAGTCCGGCTCCGTGCCGGAGTCCGGCGCGAGCACGGGGTCGGGCGAGGCGGTTGGCGGCGTGGGTCGGCTCGGCTCGGCCCAGTCGGGCGAAGAAGTTTAAAAAAAATTCCGCCCAAAAGAAAATCCTAATAAAGTATAAAAAATTCTAAAAGTACCAAAACAATTTTCATCGTCTAAACCTAATATTTAGAACAAGGTGAACATTTTTCTGACCTAAAATTGCAATTTTCAAAAATGTATATTTTTTCCTAATTCAAATAAAATATAATTAAAATAATAATTTGATTTAAAAATTTCTTCTCCAATACTCCTCTCTTTTGAAGAAGTCATTTTATCTTCTCTCCTTTATTTTGACTAGTAAATGCGCACGCGCAACACACACTAATATTTAGGCAATATATTAATTGCACGCGGATATTAGGTATGCTATTATTTGTGTGTTAATTCTGTGATTAGTGCAATATTTGATATGATATTAATTGCACGTTAAACATGTTTAACACTCGCCATTGGAGCAGTCTAGGTCATTGGATTGACTTAATTCGATGGCCGAGATCAGTTGGATATGCTCCTTTGGGTCTTTTTATATTGGTATAGATTATTGAAAATAATTGTAGAGGAAAATATTTTAAAATCAAATTGATCCCTTTTCAAATTTGAGAAAATTCAAATATGAAAATAAATGAAACCTCCGACTCTCTCCTTGGGTCCTTGAGTTGCTTAAGATTTCTAGGATCACAACCAAAATGCAAATAAAAACATGATATGCATATGATGATCTATGTATAATATCCAAATTGAAAATTGGGATGTTACATTTTTCGTGGCTACAGAGGCTTGAGGCGGCAGAACTTCCGATCTAGGTTTCTTTCTGTAGGTTTCTATATTTATTGGGATTTTTGGCGCCGGAAACAAGTCAGGGGGGGTTCCCGAGGAGTCCACAAGCCAAGGGGCACGCCCTAGGGGGGCCTAGGCTTGTGGATGCCTCGGGAATCTTCTGGCCCAACTCCGACGCTCCATGGGCTTCTTCTGGTCCATAAAAAATCACCATAAATTTTCAGCTCATTTGGACTCCATTTGATATTCCTTTTCTATAAAACTCAAAAACAAGGGAAAAATAGAAACTGGCACTAGGGTCTAGGTTAATAAGTTAGTCTCAAAAATAATATGAAATAGCATATAAATGCATGTAAAACATCATAGCAGATAATATATTAGCATGGAGCAATAAAAAATTTATAGATACGTTGGAGACGTATCAATCGTTTAACTTTTTCTTTAAACAACTTGGCACTTTCATAAGCTTGGGTTCTCCATTCAGCATGTGAGCTAATGTCAAATAACCTTTTTTGATCAACAAGTTTGAAATCATAGTTGAGCTCTTTAATTACCCAATAAGCTTTATGTTCTAGTTCAAGAGGTAAGTGGCATGCTTTTCCATAAACCATTTTATATGGAGACATACTCATAGGATTTTTATAAGCAGTTCTACAAGTCCATAATGCATCATCAAGTTTCTTAGACCAATTATTTCTAGATCTATTGACAGTCTTTTGCAAAATCAACTTTATTTCTCGGTTACTCAATTCTACTTGACCACTAGACTAAGGATGATAAGGAGATGCAATTCTATGGTTGACATCATATTTAGAAAGCAATTTACGGAAAACACCATGAATAAAGTGTGAACCACCATCAATCATTAAATATCTAGGGACTCCGAACCTCGGGAAAATAACTTCTTTAAGCATTTTAATAGAAGTGTTATGATCAGCACTACTAGTTGAATAGCTTCTACCACTTAGTAACGTAATCAACAACAACTAAAATATGTGTATACCTATTAGAGGAAGGAAAAGGTCCCATATAATCAAATCCGCAAACATCAAATGGTTCAATAACAAGTGAATAATTCATAGGCATTTGCTAATGTGTACTAATATTACCAATTCTTTGACATTCATCACAAGACAAGACAATCTTACGAGCATCCTTGAAAAGAGTAGGCCAATAAAAACTAGATTGTAATACTCCTTGTGTGCAGTTCTATCTCCAGCGTGGTGTCCTTCGTAGGCCTTAGAGTGACACTTGCGTAGGATCTATTCCTGTTCATGCTCAGGTACACAACGTCTAATAACACCATCTACTCCTTTATAAAGGTGGGGGTCATCCCAAAAGTAATGTCTTAAATCATAAAAAAACTTTTTCTTTTGTTGGTATGTGAAACTAGGTGGTATAAATTTAGCAACAATGTAATTAGCATAATTAGCATACCATGGAGCACTACGATAAACATTTATGACAGCTAATTGTACATCAGGAAAGCTATGATCAATAGGTAGTGGGTCATCAAGAACATTTTCTAACCTAGACAAGTTGTCTGCTATGGGGTTCTCAATACCCTTTCTATCAATAATATGCAAATCAAATTCTTGTAGTAAGAGAACCCATCTAATGAGTCTAGGTTTAGCATCTTTCTTTTCCATAAGATATTTAATAGCAGCATGATCAATGTGAACATTTACTTTAGAATCAACAATATAAGATCTGAACTTATCACAAGCAAATACAACTGCTAGAAATTCCTTTTCAGTAGTAGCATAATTTCTTTGAGCACTGTCTAGAGTTTTACTAGCATAATGAATAACATTCAATTTCTTATCAACTCTTTGTCCTAGAACAAAACCAACAACATAATCACTAGCATCACACATAATTTCAAAGGGTAGGTTCCAATCAGGTGGTTGAACAATATGTGCAGAAATTAAGGCTTTCTTAAGTATTTCAAAGGCTTCTACAAAATCATCATAAAAAACAAATGGAGCATCTTTTTGCAAAAGATTAGTAAGAGGCCTAGAAATTTTAGAGAAGTCTTTAATAAATCTCCTATAGAAACCAACTGACCAAGGAAACTTCTTATACCTTTGATATCTTTAGGACACGACATCTTTTCAATAGCATATACTTTAGCTTTATCAACTTCAATACCTCTTTCAGAAATTTTATGCCCCAAGACAATACCTTCATTAACCATAAAGTGGCGCTTCTCCCAATTGAAAACAAGATTAGTTTCTTCACATCTATGCAAAACTCGATCAAGGTTGCTTAAGCAATCATCAAAAGAAGTTTCGTAAACGAAGAAATCATCCGTGAAAACCTCAACAATCTTTTCATAAAAGTCAGAGAATATAGAAGTTATACATCTTTGAAAGGTAGCAGGTGCATTGCATAAACCAAAAGGCATATGTCTATAAGCAAAGGTACTGAAAGGACAAGTAAAAGTAGTTTTTTCTTGATCATATTGTGACATAAGTATTTGAGAAAAATCAGAATAACTATCTAGAGAGCAAAAGTGTGTATGTTTTGATAGTCTTTCTAGCATTTGGCCAATAAAAGTAGAGGGTAGTGATCTTTCCTAGTAGCTTTGTTTAATTTTCTAATATCAATTACCGTCTATAACCTGTAACAATTCTTTGTGGGATCAATTCATTCTTATCATTAGGAACAATAGTAATACCTCCCTTCTTAGGGACACAATGAACGTGACTTACCCATCTACTATCAGTAATAAGATAAATTATACCTGCTTCCAGAAGCTTTAAGATTTCGTTTCTTACCACTTCCTTCATCTTAGGATTTAACCGTCGTTGATGTTCAACAACTGGTTTAGCATCAGGCTCCATATTAATTTTATGCTGACATAGAGTGGGACTAATGCCCTTAAGATCATCTAGAGTATATCCAATAGCAGCACGGTGCTTCCACGTAGTTTTCAATAATTTCTTCTTTTCATGCTATGAAATGTTAGCACTAATAATAACAGGATGTATCTTCTTTCATCAAGATAAGCATATTTCAGAGTATTAGGCAATTGTTTAAGATCAAACACATGATCACTCTTGGGTGGTAGAGGATCTCCAAGAGTTTCAACAGGAAATTTGTGTTTCAACATAGGCATTTGTTTAAAGAAAATCTCATCTAATTCCTTTCTTTCATTCATTCATAAACATATCATTTTCATGGTCTAGCAGATATTGTTCTAACGGATCAGTAGGAGGCACAGTGATAGAAACAAGACCAATAATTTCATCTTTACTAGGCAATTCTTTTTCATGGGGTTGTCTAAGAAATTTGGAGAAATTAAACTCATGGGACACATTTCCAAAACATACACTAACAGTTTCTTTCTCGAAATCTATCTTAGCATTGACAGTGTTCAAGAAAGGTCTACAAAATATAATGAGAAACATCATCTTGTGGGGAACCAAGTACAACAAAATCAGTAGGGTACTTTATTTTCCCACACAAGACTTCAACATCTCTAACAATCCCAATTGGTGAGATAGTATCTCTATTGGCAAGCTTCATACTAACATCAATATCTTCTATCTCAATAGGTGCAATACCATTCATAATTTCTTGATATAAAGTAAAAGTAATTGCACTCAAACTAGCACCCAAATCACATAAGCCATGATAACAATGATCTCCTATTTAATGGAAACAACAGGCATGCCAACAACAGGTTTATGTTTATCTTTATTATCGAGTCTAGCAATTCTAGGAGCTTCATCATAGAAATAAATAACACGCCCATCAATATTATCGACCAAGAGATCTTTAACTATAGCAATACTAGGCACAACTTTAATTTGTTCAGGGGGTGTAGGTGTTCTAGTATAACTCTTACGAACCACAACTGGATCAACATTATAAGTAGTAGGAAATGGTGGTTTCTCAATATAAGCAGTAGGAACAACTGGATCAACATTATAAGTAATAAGAGCAACTCCAACGGGGTAACCCAAACGGACGGCCCATTTGTCCTCTTTTTGTCCGTTTGGGTCGGCCGCCCACCCGGCGTCCGCCCTGTTTTAGATTTGGGTCGGCAGTGCGCCCAACGCGTCGACCCATTTCATGTCCGCACTCAATTTTTTAAAAAGGCCCGTGGCCATAGATCATGCCAGCGGCCATGTCTCATGCTCTCACCATGCCAGCGCCGGCATACAGTGTCTGCTTCAAAAATATCACCACATAGTTTATGCTAGCGCACTCGCCAGCGGTCGACACACATGCCAGCACACGAAAAGGGGTGGGACTTGAGTTCGACAACGCCATCAGGACCTCGTGGTCATGCCAGCACACCTACCGGCATCCAAAACAAGGATGGCGCTCGCCGCCCCGAGATCACTCGTCGTTGAACTTGAGCATGTCAGCCTGCATCTTCTCGAAGCACGACCTCTTCCTTGGCGACACGGTGTTGAGATCCACCTTCATGATCTGCACCCGGTCATGATGCTCGCAAGAGCCACTTCTTTCTCCTTGGTCTTGGCATTGGCCACCTCGATCTCTAGCATCTTGTCTTGCTTCTACGCCTCCATCTCAAGCATCTTGGCTTGCTTCTTCGCGTCCATCTCAAGCCTCCTCCTTTGGATCTCCATGAAGGCGTTCATTTTCTCTTCTTTGTAATGCCGCCGCTCCTCCTCCCTTGAGTCCTTCTTATTCATCATGCCCTCCACACTTGCGATCAAGGCGTTCGATGTCGCATCCCGCTTGTCCTCCTTCTTGGAGTTGGTCTTCCCCCGCGGCTGTGCCTTCTCGCCGTCCCCAACCTCCTCCACGGCTTGCTTCCCCCCACGTGACTTGAGGGCGGCATATTGCGCCTTGAACTTATCCTTGTCTTTGATGACCCTAAAGCAATGGGAGAGGTTGAAGTTCTTGCCATTATGTTGGACCTTGAATGCCTCCAAAGCTTGAAATGCCTACACATACATTTGATGCAAGCATATTGGCAAATGGTATGCAAATGAACACGCAAGCATAAACTTGAAGACACAAAAGAGGGTGGCTTTCTACCATACCATGTCTTGCATGCTGATGCCGCTCACGGGGCAGGCCTTGACGCTCTCAAGAGTGGCACAAAACTTGTTGCACTCTTGTCGGATCACCCTCCATCGCTTCGAAATGGACACCCACCCACGCGTGCTCACTATTTGGTAAGGCGGAAACTTCTTATGCTCATGAAACTCATGGTGGACACGAATCCAAAAAGTTGAATGCTTTTGTTCGGCAGCCGTCTTGGGGTCTTGCCCAATGTCTCTCCAACACTCACAAAGAAGCTTGTTCTCGGTCGCCGTGTATGCCTTGGTCCGCTTGCTCTTGCACTTCGGCTTCGGCCCGGCGGCTTGGTTGGTGAGCTCGTCCTCAAACAAAGGCTCCCCTTCGATGTCGCACTCGTCCTCTTCCTCTTGCCCGTAGTCCTCCGGAAACTCGTGGTCGAGTGGGAAGCCATCCAGGTCCATGCTGACCTGATCACGCATGAAGGCCGTTTGATCTTGATCGTAGCCAGCGGACGGTGTGAACACCCCTCAGCCGTCCTGGCTTTGTGTCTCGTCGGGATCGTAGCCAGCACCCGGTGCACCACCCTCAAAGATCAGGTTCTGCATGTTGTCCTCATTGCCAGCGGCCGGCATTCTGTCGAATAGGTTGCGTGCGCCCGGCTGCACGTCGGCCGGCATCTGCCGCACGCGTTTCCTCGCGCCTCTGGATGATGAACCACCAGCCACCGATGTGGCGTTGAGGTTGATGGGCACAGGTGCGGGCGTGGAAGGCGCCACCAGCTCACCTCGGGCGAGCACTCCCCAAAGAGGCGGTACACCTATGGGAAGACGTGGAAGCCGGGCATCGGGGTGCAAGCCGACGCGCGTGGCGAGTCGGGCAGCACCATCCAAGGGAACACGGATGAGCTGGTGCCGGCTGCGACCACGGCGGCATTGATGAGGCCGTGCTAGCTAGGGTTTGACCTTAGCATATAGAGCGCCTCCCTCGTTGCCGCTGCGACGCGGGCATTTGTGACCTCCTGCTACGCGACAGCGGTGACGGCAGCCGCCACGATGGGTTCATCCCTCGCGTCCGCGGCGTGCCTCCGACCCTTCCTCTTGGCCGACTCCCTTGCCCGCTGTTCGGGCGTCAGCGCCTTCATCGACTTGGGCGCGGCGGCGGTCTTGTGGGGGGCGCGAGGCTTGCCTTTGCCGGAGGGGGCAGTCGTCATGCCAGACGAGGTGAGGGAGGCGAGGCCGGCGGCAGCGTCGAGGTCAAGCACGTGGAGGGCTGGAGCGCGCGCGGGCGGGAGGGTTTTGGGGGGAAATGGTGGAGGCTACCACTGACCAGCGGGCCCGGGGGGAGGAGAAGGTGCGCGCGTGCGCGTCCATCTCGTCCCCGCGCCGAGGCAAATCCGGCTCAAAAATGGGCCAGGAATGGGTCGGCAGGCGGACGCCAAGCGGACACGCGTCGGTTTGGGTCGGCGCGTTGGGCCGACTTTTGTGTCCGCGCCGACCCAAATGGACACAGATGGACGAAATGGGTCACCCCATTGGAGTTGCTCTAATTTCTTCTTCAGCTTTAATAGGTTCTACCAATTTCACTTCAACGGGAGGATGATATTTAAACCATTTATCCTTAGGGAGATCAACATGAGTAGCAAATGATTCACAGAAAGAAGCTAGTATCTCAGAGTCAAGTCCATATTTAGTTCTAAATTCACGAAAAGCATCGGTATCCATAAAAGATTTAACACAATCAAACTTAAGGTTTATACCTGACTCCTTACCTTTGTCGTTCTCCCAATCTTTAGAGTTGCGTTTAATTCTTTCCAATAAATCCCATTTCAATTCAATAGTCTTCTTCATCAAAGAACCAGTACAAGAAGTATCGAGCATGGATTGATCATTACGACAAAGCCAAGCATAAAAATTCTGAATAATAATTTCTCTTGAGAGCTCATGATTGGGGTATGTGTTGGGGAATGCAGTAATTTCGAAAGTTTTCCTACGCACACGCAAGATCCATCTAGGTGATGCATAGCAACGAGAGGGGAGAGTGTTGTCCATGTACCCTCGTAGACCGTAAGCAGAAGCATTATGACAACACGGTTGATGTAGTCGTACATCTTCACGATCCGACCAATCCTAGCACCAAAGGTACGACACCTCTGCGATCTACACACGTTCAGCTCGGTGACGTCCCACGAACTCTAGATCCAGCTAAGTGTCGAGGGAGAGCTTCGTCAGCACGATGACGTGATGACCGTGATGGTGAAGTTACCGACGCAGGGCTTCGTCTAAGCTCTACAATGATATGACCGAGGTGGAAATCTGTGGAGGGGGCACCGCACACGGCTAAACAATCAACTTGTGTGTCTATGGGGTGCCTCCTCCCCCGTATATAAAGGAGTTGAGGAGGGGGAGGGCCGGCCCTCTATGGCGCGCCCGAAGGGTCACAATTTCCCTTGTTGGAGTAGGAGAGATGGAAGGGGGAGAGAGAGGGAAGGAAGGGGGCGGGGGGGGCACCCAATTCGGATTGGGCTAGGGGGAGGCGCCCTCCACCTTGGCCTTCCTCTCCTCTCTTCCATTAAGGCCCATATACTCCCCGGGGGTTTCCAGTAACCCCCCGGACTCCGGTAAATGCCGAAACTCACCCGGAACCATTCCGATGTCCAAACATAGCCTTCCAATATATCGATCTTTATGTCTCGACCATTCCGAGACTCCTCGTTATGTCTGTGATCATATCCGAGACTCCGAACTACCTTCGGTACATCAAAACACATAAACTCATAATACCGAGCGTCACCGAACGTTAAGCGTGTGGACCCTACAGGTTCGAGAATTATGTAGACATAACCGAGACTCATCTCCGGTCAATAACCAATAGCGGAACCTGGATGCTCATATTGGTTCCTATATATTCTACGAAGATCTTTATCGGTCAAACCGCATAACAACATACGTTGTTCCCTTTGTCATCCATATGTTACTTGCCCGAGATTCGATCGTCGGTATCTCAATACTTAGTTCAATCTCATTACCGGAAAGTCTCTTTACTCGTTCCTAATGCAACATCCCATAACTAACTCATTAGTCACATTGCTTGCAAGGGTTATAGTGATGTGCATTACCGAGAGGGCCTAGAGATACCTCTCCGATACATGGAGTGACAAATACTAATCTCGATCTATGTCAACTCAACAAACACCATCGGAGACACATGTAGAGCATCTTTATAGTCACCCAGTTACGTTGTGACGTTTGATAGCGCACTAAGTGTTCCTCCGGTATTAGGGAGTTGCATAATCTCATAGTCATAGGAACATGTATAAGTTATGGAGAAAGCAATACCAGTAAACTAAACGATCAAAGTGCTAAGCTAACGGATGTGTCAAGTCAATCACATCATTCTCTAATGATGTGATCCCGTTTATGAAATGACATCTCTTTGTCCATGGCTAGGAAACTTAACCATCTTTGATTAACGAGCTAGTCAAGTAGATGCATACTAGTGACACTTTGTTTGTCTATGTGTTCACACATGTACTAAGTTTCTGGTTAATACAATTCTAGCATGAATAATAAACATTTATCATGATATAAGGAAATATAAATAACAACTTTATTATTTCCTCTAGGGCATATTTCCTTCAGTCTCCCACTTGCACTAGACTCAATAATCTAGATTACATTGTAATGGTTCTAACACCCATGGAGTCTTGGTGCTGATCATGTTTTGCTCGTGAGAGAGGCTTAGTCAACGGGTCTGCAACATTCAGATCCGTATGTATCTTGCAAATCTCTATGTCTCCCTCCTTGAATTGATAGCGGATGGAATTGAAGCATCTCTTGATGTGCTTGGTTCTCTTGTGAAATCTGGATTCCTTTGCCAAGGAAATCGCACCAGTATTGTCACAAAATATTTTCATTGGACCCGATGCACTAGGTATGACACCTAGATCAGATATGAACTCCTTCATCCAAACTCCTTCATTTGCTACTTTCGAAGCAGCTATGTACTCCACTTCACACGTAGATCCCGCCACGACGCTCTGCTTGGAACTGCATCAACTGACAGCTCCACCATTCAATAAAAATATGTATCCGTTTTGTGACTTAGAGTCATCCGGATCAGTGTCAAAGCTTGTGTCGACGCAACCGTTTACGACGAGCTCTTTGTCACCTCCATAAATGAGAAACATATCCTTAGTCCTTTTCAGGTATTTCATGATGTTCTTGACCGCTGTCCAGTGATCCACTCCTGGATTACTTTGGTACCTTCCTGTTAAACTAATATCAAGGCACACATCAGGTCTGGTACACAACATTGCATACATGATAGAACCTATAGTTGAAGCATAGGGAATGACTTCCATTTTCTCTCTATCTTCTGCAGTGGTCGAGCATTGAGTCTGACCCAACTTCACACCTTGTAACACACGCATGAACCCTTTCTTTGCTTGATCCATTTCGAACTTCTTCAAATATTTATCAAGGTATGTACTTTGTGAAAGTCCAATTAAGCGTCTTGATCTATCTCAATAGATCTTGATGCCCAATATATAAGCAGCTTCACCGAGGTCTTTCATTGAAAAATTCTTGTTCAAGTATCCTTTTATGCTATTCAGAAATTCAGTATCATTTCCGATTAGTAATATGTCATCCACATATAATATCAGAAATGCTACAGAGCTCCCACTCACTTTCTTGTAAATACAAGCTTCTCCAAAAGTCTGTATAAAACCATATGCTTTGATCACACTATCAAAACATATATTCCAACTCCGAGAGGCTTGCACCAGTCCATAAATGGATCGCTGGAGCTTGCACACTTTGTTAGCACCTTTTGGATCGACAAAACCTTCTGGTTGCATCATATACAACTCTTCTTTAAGATATCCATTAAGGAATGCAGTTTTAACATCCATTTGCCCAATTTCATAATCATAAAATGCAGCAATTGCTAACATGATTCGGACAGACTTAAGCATCGCTACGGGTGAGAAGGTCTCATCATAGTCAACTCCTTGAACTTGTCAAAAACCTTTTGCAACAAGCCGAGCTTTGTAGATAGTAACATTACCGTCAGCGTCTGTCTTCTTCTTGAAGATCCATTTATTGTCTATGGCCTGCCGATCATCGGGCAAGTCAACCAAAGTCCAGACGTTGTTCTCATACATGGATCCCATCTCAGATTTCATGGCCTCAAGCCATTTTGCGGAATCTGGGCTCATCATCGCTTCCTCATAGTTTGTAGGTTCGTCATGGTCAAGTAACATGACCTCCAGAACAGGATTACCGTACCACTCTGCTACAGATCTTACTCTGGTTGACCTAAGAGGTTCGGTAGTAACTTCATCAAAAGTTTCATGATCATCATCATTAGCTTACTCACTTACTGGTGTAGGAATCGCTGGAACCGATTTCTGTGATGAACTACTTTCCAATAAGGGAGTAGGTATAATTACCTCGTCAAGTTCTACTTTCCTCCCACTCACTTCTTTCGAGAGAAACTCCTTCTCTAGAAAGGATCCATTCTTAGCAATGAATATCTTTCCTTTGGATCTGTGATAGAAGGTGTACACAACAGTCTCCTTTGGGTATCCTATGAAGACACATTTCTCGGATTTGTGTTCGAGCTTATCAGGTTGATGCTTTTTCACATAAGCATCGCAGCCCCAAACTTTAAGAAACGACAACTTTGGTTTCTTGCCAAACCACAGTTCATAAGGTGTCGTCTCAATGGATTTCGATGGTGCCCTATTTAACGTGGATGCAGCTGTCTCTAAAGCATAACCCCAAAACAATAGCGGTAAATCAGTAAGAGACATCATAGATCGCACCATATCTAATAAAGTGTGGTTACGATGTTCGGACACACAATTACCTTGTGGTGTTCCAGGTGGCGTGAGTTGCGAAACTATTCCGCATTGTTTCAAATGAAGACCAAACTCATAACTCAAATATTCTCATCTATGATCGGATCATAGAAACTTTATTTTCTTGTTACGATGATTTTCCACTTCACTCTGAAATTCTTTGAACTTTTCAAATGTTTCAGACGTATGTTTCATCAAATACATGTACCCATATCTGCTTAAATCATCTATGAAGGTAAGAAAATAACGATACCCGTCGCGAGCATCAACACTCATCGGACCGCAGACATCAGTATGTATTATTTCCATCAAGTCTGTTGCTCGCTCCATTGTTCCGGAGAACGGAGTCTTAGTCATCTTGCCCATGATGCATGGTTCGAAAGCATCAAGTGATTCATAATCAAGTGATTCCAAAAGTCCACCAGCATGGAGTTTCTTCATGCGCTTTACACCAATATGACCTAACCGGCAGTGCCACAAATAAGTTGCACTATCATTATTAAACTTATATCTTTTGGCTTCAATACTATGAGCATGTGTATCACTACTATCAAGATTTAGTAAAAACAGTCCACTCATCAAGGGTGCATGACCATAAAAGATATTACTCATATAAATAGAACAACCATTATTCTCTGATTTAAATGAACAACTGTCTCGCATCAAACAAGATCCAAATATAATGTTCATGCTCAACGCTGGCACCAAATAACAATTATTTAGGTCTAAAACTAATCCCGAAGGTAGATGCAGAGGTAGCATGCCAACGGTGATCACATCGACTTTGGAACCATTTCCCACGCGCATCGTCACCTCATCCTTAGCCAATCTTCGCTTAATCCGTTGCCCCTGTTTCAAGTTGCAAATATTAGCAACAGAATCAGGATCAAATACCCAGGCGCTACTGCGAGCATTAGTAAGGTACACATCAATAACATGTATATCAAATATACCTTTCACTTTGCCATCCTTCTTCTTCGCCAAATACTTGGGGCAATTTCGCTTCCAGTGACTAGTCCCTTTGCAGTAGAAGCACTCGGTCTTAGGCTTAGGTCCAGACTTGGGCTTCTTCACTTGAGCAGCAACTTGCTTGCCGTTCTTCTTAAAGTTCCCCTTTTTCCCTTTACCCCTTTTCTTGAAACTGGTGGTCTTGTTGACCATCAACACTTGATGCCCCTACTTGATTTCTACCTCCGCAGCCTTTAGCATTGTGAAGAGCTTGGGAATCATCTTATCCATCCCTTGCATATTATAGTTCATCACGAAGATCTTGTAGCTTGGTGGCAGTGATTGAAGAACTCTGTCAAGGACACTATCATCAGGAATATTAACTCCCAGCTGAGTCAAGTGGTTGTGGTACCCAGACATTCTGAGTGTATGTTCACTGACAGAACTATTCTCCTCCATTTTGCAGCTGTAGAACTTATTGGAGACTTGATATCTCTCAATCCGGGCATTTGCTTGAAATATTAACTTCAACTCCTGGAACATCTCATATGCTCCATGACGTTCAAAACGTCGTTGAAGTCCCGGTTCTAAACCATGAAGCATGGCACACTGAACTATCAAGTAGTCATCAGCTTTGCTCTGCCAGACGTTCATCACATCTGGTGTTGCTCCTCAGTGGGTTTGTTACCTAGCGGTGCTTCCAGGACATAATTCTTCTGTGCAGCAATGAGGATAATCCTCAAGTTACGGACCCAGTCCATGTAGTTGCTACCTTCATCTTTCAACTTAGCTTTCTCTAGGAACGCATTAAAATTCAACGGAACAACAACACAGGCCATCTATCTACAACAACATAGACATGCAAAATACTATCAGGTACTAAGTTCATGATAAATTAAAGTTCAATTAATCAAATTACTTAAGAACTCCCACTTAAATAGACATCCCTCTAATCATCTAAGTTATCACGTGATCCATATCAACTAAACCATGTCCGATCATCACGTGAGATGGAGTAGTTTTCAATGGTGAACATCACTATGTTGATCATATCTACTATATGATTCACGCTCGACCTTTCGATGTCAGTGTTCCGAGGCCATATCTGCATATGCTAGGCTCGTCAAGTTTAACCTGAGTATTCCGCGTGTGCAAAACTGGCTTGCACCCGTTGTATGTGAACATAGAGCTTATCACACCCGACCATCACGTGGTGTCTCGGCACGACGAACTGTAGCAACGGTGCATACTCAGGAGAACACTTATACATTGAAATTTAGTGAGAGATCATCTTATAATGCTACCGCCGAACTAAGCAAAATAAGATGCCTAAAGGGTAAACATCACATGCAATCAATATAAGTGATATGATATGGCCATCATCATCTTGTGCCTTTGATCTCCATCTCCAAAACACCATCATGATCACCATCGTCACCAACTTGACACCTTGATCTCCATCGAAGAATCGTTGTCGTCTCGCCAACTATTGCTTCTACGACTATCGCTACCACTTAGTGATAAAGTAAAGCAATTACATGGCAATTGCATTTCATACAATAAAGCGACAAACATATGGCTCCTGCCAGTTGTCGATAACTCTGTTACAAAACATGATCATCTCATACTATAAAATTTAGCATCATGTCTTGACCATATCACATCACAACATGCCCTACAAAAACAAGTTAGACGTCCTGTACTTTGTTGTTGCAAGTTTTACATGGCTGCTATGGGCTGAGCAAGAACCGTTCTTACCTACACATCAAAAACCACAACACGGTATAGTGATTGCTTTTTGATCTTCAGAAAGAACCTTGTTCATTGAATCCGATTCAACTAAAGTTGGAGAAACTGACACCCATTAGCCACCTGTGTGCGAAGCACGTCGGTAGAACCAGTCTCGTGTAAGCGTACGCGTAATGTCGGTCTGAGCCTCTTCATCCAACAATACCGCTGAATCAAGAATCAACTTGTGATGACAAGCAATATGTATATACCCACGCCCACAACTCCTTTGTGTTCTACTCATGCATACAACAGCTACGCATAGACCTGGCTCGGATGCCACTGTTGGGGAACACAGCAATTTCAAAAAATTTCCTAGGCACACGCAAGATCCATCTAGGTGATGCATAGCAACGAGAGGGTAGAGTGTTATCCACGTACCCTCATACACTGTAAGAGGAAGCATTATGACAACGCGGTTGATGTAGTCGTACGTCTTCACGATCCGACCGATCCTAGCACCGAAGGTACGGCACCTCCGCGATCTTCACACGTTCAGCTCGATGATGTCCCACGAACTCTAGATCCAGCTGAGTGTCGAGGGAGAGATTCGTCAGCACGATGGCGTGATGACGGTGATGGTGAAGTTACCGATGCAGGGCTTCGCCTAAGCTCTACAATGATATGACCGAGGTGGAAATCTGTGGAGGGGGGCACCGCACACGACTAAACAATCAACTTGTGTGTCTATAGGGTGCCCCTCCCCTGTATATAAAGGAGTGGGGGAGGGGGAGGGCTGGCCCTCTATGGCACGCCCTAAGGGGGGAGTCGTACTCCCGGTGGGAGTAGGATTCCCCCTTTCCCTTGTTGGAGTAGGAGAGAAGGAGGGGGAGAGAGGAAAGGAAGGGGCCCCACCCAATTTGGATTGGGCTAGGGGGGCGCGCCCTCCACCTTGGCCTTCCTCTCCTCTCTTCCACTAAGGCCCATATACTCCCGGGGGGTTCCGGTAACCCCCCGGTACTCCGGTAAATGCCCGAACTCACCCGGAACCATTCCGTGTCCAAACATAGCCTTCCAATATATCGATCTTTATGTCTCGACCACTCCGAGACTCCCTGCCATGTCCGTGATCATATACGAGACTCCGAACTACCTTCGGTACATCAAAACACATAAACTCATTATACCGATCGTCATCGAACGTTAAGCGTGCGGACCCTATGGGTTCGAGAACTATGTAGACATGACCGAGACTCATCTCCGGTCAATAACCAATAGCAGAACCTGGATGCTCATATTGGTTCCTACATATTCTACGAAGATCTTTATCGGTCAAACCGCATAACAACATACGTTGTTCCCTTTGTCATCGGTATGTTACTTGCCCGAAATTCGATTGTCGGTATCTCAATACCTAGTTCAATCTCGTTATTGGTAAGTCTCTTTACTCGTTCCGTAATGCAACATCCCGTAACTAAATCATTAGTCACATTTCTTGCAAGGCTTATAGTGATGTGCATTACCAAGAGGGCCCAGATATACCTCTCCGATACACGGAGTGACAAATCCTAATCTCGATCTATGTCAACTCAACAAACACCATCAGAGACACCTGTAGAGCATCTTTATAGTCACCCAGTTAAGTTGTGATATTTGATAGCACACTAAGTGTTCCTCCGGTACTCGGGAGTTGCATAATCTCATAGTCATAGGAACATGTACAAGTTATGGAGAAAGCAATAGCAGTAAACTAAATGATCAAAGTGCTAAGCTAACGGATGGGTCAAGTCAATCACATCATTCTCTAATGATGTGATCCCGTTTATCAAATGACAACTCTTTGTCCATGGCTAGGAAACTTAACCATCTTTGATTAATGAGCTAGTCAAGTAGAGGCATACTAGTGACACTCTGTTTGTCTATGTATTCACACATGTACTAAGTTTCCGGTTAATACAATTCTAGCATGAATAATAAACATTTATCATGATATAAGGAAATATAAATAACAACTTTATTATTCCCTCTAGGGCATATTTCCTTCAGTATGAATATACCCTTGACTTAAGCCTCCTCCAAGCTTGAGCCATACATTCTCCTTCACGAGGCCAAAAATTATATATATAATTCCGATCACGATGAACCAGATGCATAGGATAAAACTTCTAATGAAATTCCAATTTCAATCGGTTGTAATTCCAAGTCCTAATATCATCGCATAGCCTATACCATGTCAATGCCTTGTCCTTCAAAGATAAAGGGAAGACCTTCTTCTTGACTTAATCCTCGGGCAAACCTACAAGCTTAAATAATCCACAAACTTCATCCACATAGATTAGATGCATATCAGGATGTAATGTTCCATCTCCTACATAAGGATTAGCTAGCAGTTTCTCTATCATACCCGAAAGAATTTCATAATAAATATTTTCAGTAGGTTGAGTACGTTGAGGAGCAACTTCTTGCTCTACTGGTCGGGGTGAAGATACCCTAAACAAGCCCCTCAAAGGATTATTTTCCATAGTGACAAGTGACAATAAATTTCAGTACGTAATATAAATGTTTTCTTACCAAATTCCACTTACCAAAGGTGCTTCACTCCCCGACAAAGGCGCCAGAAAAGAGTCTTGATGACCCAGAAGTATAGGGGATCTATCATAGTCCTTTAGATAAGTAGAAGTGTCGAACCCAACGAGCAGCAGAAGAAAATGTCAAGCAGTTTTCAGCAAGGTATTCTCTGCAAGCACTGAAATTATCGGTAACAGATAGTTGTGTGATAAGATTATTCATGCTAGAAACTTCCGTGTGCAGCCACAAGCCATTATGGGCTCTGGCATAGTTGAATAAGTTGTGGGAATCCTTTCCATGATGGGCTAGCAGATGTAGGGGATTGTAGGTGTACCGGCCTATCTATTGGTTAAGGGGACCTCTTTGGAAATACTTTGTCTCGGTCATCCATTTCTCAAACATCTTGAATGCGAGAAATCCAACAGAGGAGATCGAGTCTTGTGGGGAAAAGTGCGCAAACCTCTGCAGAGTGTATAAACTAATCATGGTTAGCCGTGTCCCTGGTTATGGACATCTTGAGTATCTGGTACTTGAATTATTGTTTGATCTCATCACTTTACTTAATGAATTTATTGGGTTATTAATATTATATTGGGATTGAGTTGGGGGTACCTTCTCAATAATGACATAAACTTTGTAGTTAAATAAAATCTATTCCTTTGTTGTAGGGAAAAAATAGCTTTATGCAAATGATAACCATAGAGCCTCCACCAGCTAAATATGCATGTAGTGATAGTTGTTATTTGTTCATTGCTCTATAGTGTTATCTTGCCAGCATATTCCATGTGCTGACCTACACGGCTACAACGTATCATGTTGCAGAGTTTTCAGACAAAGAGTAAGGTGCGATAGGTTGTTATCATGCACTCAATTTTGCCGTGGAGTTTGATGGACTCATTTACCTTCGAAGCTTCCGCAATTATCTTTTAGATGGCCTTCAGCCGTATTATTGTAATAAGTACTCTATTTGAGACACTCGATGTAATAAGTGTGTGATTGAACTTTGCAATAAATCCTCGAGTACTGTGTGTGTGTGTGTGTGTGTCAGCAATACCAATCCAGGGATGACACTTAAGCACAGAGACTACGGTCCATCGGGATCGGGTCGCTACAAGCTATGTGTTTAATCTCTCTCTCTCTCTCTCTCTCTCTCTCTCTCTCTCTCTCTCTCTTGCACGCGCGCACGTTCTTGAGATGTCACGATCTTGATGTATCGCGAGCTTTGTTAATATAGTTGGATCATATGATGTTTTCCCCTCTATATCTTATTGTGATGAATTGAGTTTTCCCTTTGAGATTTCCTTTTATTGGATTGAATACTTGTATGGATTTGAGAATACTTGATGTATGTCTTGCTATGAATACCCACAGTGACAATGTGGTATCATATTGAGTCACTTGATATGTGTTTTGGCACTCAACTCGCGGATTCCTGAGGTGACATTGGGGTAATCTATGCATAGGGGTTGATGCACACTCTCGTGTTTGTTTCTCTGGTTGAAATCTTGGGGCACTCTTTAAGGTTCTTTCTGTGGATTTAGTATTATGAATCTGAAATTGTTTGATGCATATCGTATAATCAACTCATGGATACTCGCGGTGACATTGGAGTATCTAGGTGACATTAGAATTGGTTGATGTGTATCATATGGTGTTATTTTAGTACGAACTCTTCGATAGATCGATTGGAAAGAATAGCTTGGTGCTATTTTAGTACGAACTCTAGGATAGATTGATCGGAAAGAATAGCTTTGATGTGGTTTCATACCCGACAAATAATTTCTTCTTATGTTCTCCGCTAGTAGATAATAACTTTGGAGTGGTTCTTCATAGCACGTTGAGGGGTGGTTATATGATCCAATTATATTAGCATTGTTGAGAGATTGCACTAGCGAAAGTACGGACCCTAGGCCTCATTTTCAACCATTGCAATACCGTTTGTGCTCCGTTTTATCAATTGCTACCTTGCTGTTTTTTATTGTTCCTATTACAAAAAATCAATATCTACTATCATTACTGCGCTTTTATTACCATCTCTTCGCCGATTTAGTGCACCTATACAAATTACCATTGTATTTAGTGTGTTGGGGGCACAAGAGACTTTTTGTTATTTGGTTGCAGAGTTGTTTGAGAGAGACCATCTTTATCCTACGCCTCCCACGAATTGATAAACCTTAGGTCGTCCACTTGAGGGAAAATTACTATTGTCCTACAAAACTCTGCGCATGGAGGCCCAACACGAGTCTACAAGAACAAGTTGTGTAGTAGACATCACACACTAAGTGTTTGATGAAAATCCTCTAAGGTAAAAAAAACCCGTCTCTTAATTCTTTGTTGTGATAAATAAGTAGATAATATATTATTGTGTTATGAAGGAGTTTGTTTGAATCCTCTCCGTGGGATGATTTCTCGTCCGAAGAGGAATATGACATGGATGAAGAGGAAGAGATTGCTTTAATCCCGATGATGCACAAGAACAAGAGGCTGAAGTGTGGTGGTTCCATTTTCTACCGTAAGTGACTCGTAGGTTGAGGCAAGATAGGCACAATAGACTGATGCTCAACTATTTTGGTCAAAATCCGGTGTATCCAGAGCGATACTTTGGATGCCAGTTTAGGATGTCTCCAGATTTGTTCCTTCACATCGCCAACTGTGTGAAGCGGCATGATCGACTCTTTGAGAAGATTAGGAATCGCGCTGGAGATCTTGGACATAGCATTATCCAGAAGGTGATTGTGGTGTTGCGCATGATGGCATATTGTGTTTTGGAAGATTTAATTGATGATAACTTATTAATGGGAGAGCGCACTTGAATCTTGTGTGTCAAGAAATTTACAAAGGCAGTGGTTGAAATGTTCAGGCTAGAGTATTTGAGAGCACCAAATGCTCAAGAGGCTCAAAGGCTTTTGGAAATGAACAAAGCACGTGGGTTTCCAGATATGCTCGCCTCAATTGATTGCATGTATTGGAGGTAAAAGAACTATCCTGGCATGGACAATTCAACGGACATACGAAGGATGCCACCATCATTCTTGATGTCGTGGCCGACCAGGAGACATGGATATTTTGGGATGCCAGGGTCTTGCAACGACGTCGATGTGCTTCAATGATCACCACTCTTTTCACAACTAGCCAATGAGGAATCATCACTGGTGGCAAATAGCCGGACATACAACATGTGCTACTACCTTGCAGGCTACGTTTGTGAAGCCAATTTCAAGCCCCTAGGTAAGAAAGTCTTCATTTTCATAATTCTCAAGCGACTGCTAGGAAAGATGTGGATAGGGCTTTTGGGATTTTGCTATTCCAGTTTGCTATTATGCGCTGATCAACTAGGTTTTGGGATCAAGAGTCATTTGGTACATCATCACGGCCACCCTGATCACAGACAACAAGATCATTGAGAATGAGCGTGGAAGAAATTTGGGTTACGCCTTCTATGAATTAACGGGGCAGCCGGTTCGACACATAGACCGCATTCGACACTTTCTTGAAGTGTACTAAAATGTTCGAGATTCGGATCAACAAGATTATCTTCAAAGAGATCTCATCAAGGAGTGGTGGGCATGGAATGTGCAACAAAAGCACTAGTTTCATCTATAGGTTTCATGTATGTGTGATGATGAACTTTGTGTTATGTTGATGAACAATTTGTGTTGAATTTGATGTTGTGGATTGATGAACTATGTAATAATTAAGTACTATTTGTACTATATTTGTTTTGAATTCATTTGAGATGAGATTGATATTATTTGAGATGAGTTTGATATTGTTTATAGTTGAAGTACTCCAAATGAATTAAACGATAGTTTTTATGGTGCCCTATTTTGCATCTTCCTCTATGGCAAAAAAATATTCTGGTGCCCTATTTACATCACCTAGCACGGCAGAAAATTATCTGGTGCCCTATTTTACATGAGTTGGTATGGTAAAAAGAACTTTTGGTGCCCTAAAACCTTCTCTCTCCTGCCCTAAATCCTTTTTTGGATGCATGTATGGACGTATGTATGGCATGGCTGCATACAAGTATAAGATATATTTTACGTGATGTGTATGGCATGGCTGCATGCAAGTACAGTACAAGATAGAATTCTAGTCCATAGGCTATTATAGCACGTAGCATCTAGGAGAGGCCGATAGGACTTGGCTTACATGTCATGGCCGTTTTTACACGCTGATCGGCCCCTTGAGCGTAGCTGAGGTAGGTACATTGCCTAAAAAAATTGAGGTAGGTACAGTTAGTTAAAATTATGGTAAAATAACACTTGCCAAACATATCGGTGGTTTTGGCAAAATAGTGAAAAACAACGCTTTTGACAAACTGAGGTATTCATTGCCCTCATGTTGAAAAACTGAGGATGCGTTTGGTTAGGTGCAGTTGGTCAAAATTACTTTGCATCCAAACGCACCCTTAGTTAGGTGCAATTGGTCAAAATTACTGTAAAACAGCACTTGCCAAACGAATTGGTGTTTTTGGCAAAATAGAGGAAAACAACGCTTTTGACAAACCGAGGTAAAAACTGAGGTTTTGAATTACCACGGTTTTAGAAAAACAGTGCTGCCAATCTAGGCCTGAGGTTTTGAATTGCCACAGTTTTAGAAAAACAGTGCTGCCAAACTAGACCTTAGATGTTGATTTAGTTTTTTCCTATAAATTTGGTAAACATGTTTTGAACTAAAAAGAATAAAATTCACCTTACTGAAAGGAACGAAGGTAGTACAATAATATTTCAGAACAAAAGACTACGGGGCTCATTTGCATCAAGACCAACAAGTAGCGAATGATATGTTCATGTAATGACATGGAATCCAAGAGAACACCCAACCTAACTACGATATGCGTGCATACACACGCCCATGCATGTGTGCCTAAGATTAAGATGCGCCTTAGTGTTCCTTTGTTAGGAACTTGAGCATAGGCTTTTGCAGCTGCTTCATGACGGCCTCCCAGCCGGCCTGCGTAGGGTGCACGCTGTCCCAGTAGAAGTACTGGTCGGGGTTCTTGCATACGGTGTAAAGCCTCTCCGAGTTCTTACTCAGCTGCCCGCAGTACCCCTCGGGATCAAAGCTCTCGCAGCACGGCGTCAGCTTGTGCTCGAACCTCTTGGCCAGCCTCGAGCCTTTACCTGTTTTCGTGCACGCACATCAACATCACAGACGGATAGAGCAGTGATCATTCGAGGATGCAGTGATCAGAAATGTACTACTGGTACATAGTACATACCGGGGGCTGGATTGACGATGTTGGAGAAGGCGGTGGCGAGGTCGAGGATATGGACGTTCTTGGACTTGCGCAAATTTATGCTCAGGTGGCCGTTGTGGAGGTCCACGCCCATGTTGGCCCGCGAGTCGCAGACGGTGTAGTTGGTCGGCCTGGTGAGCCACGGCGTGCAGCCGACGGGGTGCAGCTGGTTCACCAGGATCTTCTTCACCCCGAGCTTCTGCAGCCGCTGCACGTTCGCCGTGATCTCGGTCGTCACCTTCCTGATGAGAGCGATCATCTGCCAGAGAAGAGAAAAAGTTCCTACCGTAGTTAGTAAGTTGCAGAACCAGACAGATTGACTGTGTGCGTCGTTCATCCAGAAAAGGAAAAACTGACGCACGTTGCCGACGTCGCTGGAGTTGATGCGCGAGTAGTCGTTGCCGGAGATGGCGACGAGCGCCACGGAGTCGGCGAGGTGCCATTTGGAGATGGTTCGATCCTTGATCAGCCTCTCGAAGTTGTCGATTTGCTTGGAGAGGGTCGTCAGGTTCTCCGGGACCTCGAACACGCCTGAGCCGCCGACGGCGAAGCTCATGCCGGACGGGTCACAGTAGTGCTTCACCATGCGCTTGTACGCCGGAGGGCCTACGAGGCGCCCTAACATCCTCGCTGCAGAGAACCACGATCAAGGTTTGCTGATTAGGATTCAGGGCGCATGCATGGCACTCATCAACGCACGCACGGTTCATTTTCAAATAAATTTATAGATACTGTTATAAGTATGTACGTACCGATGATATCGGGCTGAACCAAGTAATTGGAGAAGCGGCCGAGCGGGTTGCCACTTCGACTTCCATTAAAGGTGCCGTAGGGGTAGTGCCATTGACGCGACAAGGAGCTCCTGCAGCTCGTTCTGGGGAGGTTGCCGGTGTCCGCGAACGAATCGCCGAACATGAACATGGTGTACCAGTGGTAGCCGCCCAGAGGTCCTCGAGACTCCACGCCAGCGGCTATCCATGGGACCATCAACAACCACGATCGAAATGAGAAACAAGCATACTACAACGTCAACAATCCAAATCTAGTAATACACACGCACCATGCAAGGGGAGGAGGAGGAGGAGAGCGAGGCCGCAGACGCCGGGAAGAAACGCCGTGACCTTCATCTCCAGGAATGCGCGCGCGCGGAACGGCGCGATCAGGAGGTGAGTCCAGATGCCCGGGTGTTGCGTGTTCCACGCTCATTCATAGAGGGGAAATGGCGAGGCTACTTATAAGGATAATAATCCTAACTACCTAGCAAAAATCGTAACACACGCGTGATCCAGCCGAGACCCTGTTGCTTCCCGCGGTAAATTTGGCGCCGCACTTCTCGCTTTGCTGCGGCCGTCCACGAGCCGGCTAATCGATCTGCTTTCTAGTTCGCGAAGGAATATGCTTTCTACTAGTTTTTTTTGGCCGAAACATACTACTTTCTAGTTCTACCTGTACGTGATCGATCTTTGGTGAACAGCAGCAGCCACCATCTTTTTCTGGATAACCGAACAGCGTCACATACTCTTTTTTGGGGGAACAACAGCCTCACGTGCTGGAATGCATGCACGCGCTACCGCATTCGTCCATCAAAAGAACAAAATAAATATTTGAAGAAAAATTAGTCGTTTCAGCAATATGAGGATGGTTCAAATTAACAAATTTTGTTGCTCTTGCCCATACAACATGCAATAATTAATCTGAAGTACTCCTTCCGTCTTAAAATAAGTATCGCTGGCTTGAGTTAACCCGCACTCTTTGGAGATATACCAGTGCTCTCCCCCCTCTCCCTCTCGCGTCACCCCTCGCGCGACCGAGAGGGAACCCTAGCCACCGCTGCTGGGCCCCCTCCCTACTCTCCTCCCTCACCACCACCCGAGGGAGTGGTCCGGCGAAGCCCGGTCGTCACCGGCGGCGGTGGCAGGGTTCTTTCGTCTCCCCGCGCGGTGGCTTTGGCGCGGGATGCGGCGCTTGGCGGCGGGTGCGGCGGTGCATCAGTGCTAAGGTGCGGCGATGGTGTGGGCTGCTGGCGTAACAGGCCGCATGGTGGTGGCGCGCGCATGCAGGCCGGGGATGGCGTGGCAGCGGCGCTCAGATTTGGTCAGCACGTGGCGCTGGGCGTGGGCGCCCTTGGCTACGGGCGGCCGCTCTCTGTCATGGCGGTCTACTGGTGGGGTGGCGGCATTGCAGGGCAGCGCGTGAGGGCGGAGCGGCGGCTTCATGGCGGCGCGTCCAAATCCACCATGTCGTTGCTGGCTGCAGGGGGCCCTCTCGCCTTGGCGCGATGGTGAGGGGGCGGCATGGTGATAACCCACAAGTATATGGGATCGCAACAGTTTTCGAGAATAGAGTATTCAACCCAAATTTATTGATTCGACACAAAGGGAGTCAAAGAATATTCTCAAGTATTAACAGTTGAGTTGTCAATTCAACCGCACCTGAAAGACTTAATATATGCAGCAAAGTATTTTATAGAAAAGTAATATGAAAGTAACGGTAGCAATGGCAAAAGTAATAGTATTGGTTTTGTAGTGACAACGGAAAAGTAACTAAGCAAAGATCAATATGTGAAAAACTCATAAGTATTGGATCAGTGATGGATAATTATATCGGATGCGATTCCTCAAGCAACAGTTATAACATAGGGTGACACAAAACTAGCTCCAGTTCATCAATGTAATGTAGGCATGTATTCTAAATATAGTCATACGTACTTCTGAAAAAGAACTTGCATGGCATCTTTTGTCCTACCCTCCTGTTGCAGCGGGGTCCTATTGGAAACTAAGGGATATTAAGGCCTCCTTTTAATAGAGTACCGGAACAAAACATTGACACTTAGTGAATACATGAACTCCTCAAACTATAGTCATCACCGGGAATGGTCCTGATTATTGTCACTTGGGGGTTACCGGATCGTAACACATAGTAGGTGACTATTGACTTGCAAAATAGGATCAAGAACTCACATATATTCATGAAATCATAATAGGTTCAGATCTAAAATCATGGCACTCGGGCCCTAGTGACAAACATTAAGCATAGCAAAGTCATAGCAACATCAATCTCAGAACATAATAGATACTAAGGATCAAACCCTAACAGAACTAACTCGATTACATGATAAATCTCATCCAACCCATCACCGTCCAGTAAGCCTACGACGGAATTACTCACGCACGACGATGAGTATCATGAAATTGATGATGGAGGAAGGTTGATGATGACGGTGGCGACGAATTCCTCTCTCCGGGGCCCCGAACGGACTCCAGATCAGCCCTCCTGAGAGAGATTAGGGCTTGGTGGCGGCTCCGTATCGTAAAACGCGATGAATCCGTCTCCCTAATATTTTTCTTCCCGAACGTGAATATATAGAGTTGGAGTTGAGGTCGGTGGAGCATCAGGGGGCCCACGAGGCAGGGCGCGCGCCCCACCCTCATGGATAGGGTGTGGGCCCCTTGACGTTGATTCTTTGCCAGTATTTTTTTATATATTCCAGAAATATTCTCCGTGAAGTTTCAGGTCATTCCGAGAACTTTTATTTCTGCACAAAAATAGCACCATGGCAATTCTGCTGAAAACATCATCAGTCCGGGTTAGTTCCATTCAAATCATGCAAGTTAGAGTCCAAAACAAGGTCAAAAGTGTTTGGAAAGTAGATACGATGGAGATGTATCAACTCCCCTAAGCTTAAACCTTTGCTTGTCCTCAAGCAATTCAGTTGACAAACTGAAAGTGATAAAGAAAAACTTTTACAAACTCTGTTTGATCTCGTTGTTGTAAATATGTAAAGCCAGCGTTCAAGTTTTCAGCGAAGATTATGAACTAACCATATTCACAATAACATTTAGGTCTCATTTTTACTCATATCAATAGCATAATCAACTAGCGAGCAATAATAGTAAATCTCGGATGACAACACTTTCTCAAAACAATCATAATATGATATAACAAGATGGTATCTCGCTAGCTCTTTTTGAGACCGTAAAATATATATGCAGAGCACCTCTGAAGATTAAGGACTGACTAAACATTGTAATTCATGGTAAAAGAGATCTAGTCACAGTCATACTCAATGCAAACTAATAGTAATACATGCAAATGACAGGGGTGCTCTCCAACTGGTGCTTTTTAATAAAAGAATGATGACTCAACATAAAAATAAATAGATAGGCCCTTCTCAGAGGGAAGCAGTGATCTGTAGAGGTGCCAGAGCTCGATTTTTGAAATAGAGATAAATAATATTTTGAGTGGTATACTTTCATTGTCAACATAACAACCGAGAGATCTCGATATCTTCCATGCTATACACATTATAGGCGGTTCCCAAACAGAATGGTAAAGTTTATACTCCCCCACCACCAACAAACATCAATCCATGGCTTGTCTGAAACAACGGGTGCCTCCAACTAACAACAATCCTAGGGAGTTTTGTTTGCAATTATTTCAATTTAAGCATGGGACTGGGCATCCCGGTTACCGGCCATTTTCTCGTGAGTGAGGAGCGGAGTCCACTCCTCTTGAGAATAACCCACCTAGCATGGAAGATATAGACAACCCTAGTTGATACATGAGCTATTCGAGCATACAAAACAGAATTTCATTTGAAGGTTTAGAGTTTGGCACATACAAATTTACTTGGAACGACAGGTAGATACCGCATATAGGAAGGTATAGTGGACTCATATGGAATAACTTTTGGGGTTTATGGAAGTGGATGCACAAGTAGTATTCCCGCTTAGTACAAGTGAAGGCTAGAAAGAGACTGAGAAGCGACCAGCTAGAGAGCGGCAACAATCATGAACATGCATTGAAATTAACCAACACTGAGTGCAAGCATGATGTAACACCCTCGATGCGGCTATATCTCTCACGTGTCGAAGCACGACTTAGAGGCATAACCGCATTGAAAGCAATGTCGCAAGTGAGGTAATCTCCACACAACCCATGTAATACATAAGGGAAAGAGATACATAGTTGGCTTACAATCGCCACTTCACACAATTACATGAATAAAGCATTACAACATCCAAATACAATCAAGGTACAACTACGAAACCAAAATAAAAGAAGAACCCCAAATGCGACAAGGTCCCTGATCGACCCCAACTGGGCTCCACTACTGACAACTAGAACGAAACAACACAAAGGACAAGATCTTCATCGAGCTCCTCCTTGAGCTTGGTTGCGTCATCTGCACGATTCAACGACACCTGGAAGCTGGTTTTGAAGTAATCTGTGAGCCACGGGGACTCAGCAATCTCGCACCCTTGCAATCAAGACTATTTAAGCTTATGGGTAAGGTAAAGGTATGAGGTGGAGCTGCAGCAAGCGACTAGCATATAAGGTGGCTAACATACGCAAATGAGAGCGAGAAGAGAAGGCAAAGCACGGTCGATAAAAGTACGATCAAGAAGTGATCCTAGAACAACCTTAGTCAAGCATAACTCCAACACCGTGTTCACTTCCCGGACTCCGCCGAGAAGAGACCATCACGGTTACACACGCGGTTGATGCATTTTAATTAAGGTCAACTTTAGGTTGTCTACAACCGGACGTTAATAAATTCCCATCTGCCCATAACCGCGGGCACGACTTTTGAAAGTTCAAATCCCTGCAGGGGTGTCCCAACTTAGCCCATCACAAGCTCTCACGATCAACGAAGGATATTCCTTCTAGCGGGAAGACCCGATCAGACTCGAAATCCCGGTTACAAGACATTTCGACAAGGTAAAACTAAACCAGCAAAACCGCCCGAATGTGCCGAGAAATCCCGATAGGAGCTGCACATATCTCGTTCTCAGGGCACACTCAGATGAGACTAGCTACGAGTAAAACCAAACCTCAAGTTTCCCCGAGGTGGCCCCGCAGGCAGCTCGGTTCGGACCAACACTCAGAGGAGCACTGTCACGACCGGTTTTCCAATAAAAATATTTATTGAGAAACCAATCTTTTGAGTCCAGTATGAGAGAAATCCTCCTCACCGATAGACAAATTCTTGATACAATAAGCCAGTAGCATAAAATATATTACAGGATCGAACTACGGTTGCTCAACCAAATTATTACAAGCACGCCAATAAATATACATAATGGCGGACATGACACAGTGGTGTAGAGGCATACTACTGACTCGAGGATAGGGCGGTGGTGGAGAAACACAGCGGGGAGAGAGATACAAGTCTCTAAAACTGTCATCTCATCGAGCGTCGAGGTGAGGCTCGATGAATTTATTTGGTAGCGGAAGCGGATATAATACAGTGACCAAATCCAGGGTCGTACGAGACAGACTGGGACTCCTCTAGGCGTCGGACTCGCTATCAAATTCTTCATCCATGAGATCGCCTTCGTCAGCATCTGGCCAAATCAACAAGCCAGTGAGTACTTTGAAAGTACTCGCAAGACAGTTCGGACGTAAGATATAACAAATGCATGCATGAATGCGTCATGATTAATTCACCAATGTACATTCAAAAATTAGCATAATGAGGTAAGTAAAAGGGAAACGGCGGTAGTCCGCCTGAAATCCCACAAAACATAAATGAAGACCGATCGGGTGTCTGAAGCGACGCCTCGAAAGGTGAACAAATAAATATAAGAAAATGATGCCACAAATGGGCGTCTTAGCGACACCACATAAAGGGCTTTAAAAGAAATGCCACAGTCGGACGTCGGGGCGACATCACAGAAAGGGCTTTAAAAGAAATACCACAGTCGGGCGTCTTAGCGACACCACATAAAGGGATTTAAAAGAAATGCCACAGTCGGACGTCGGGGCGACATCACAGAAAGGGCTTTAAAAGAAATACCACAGTCGGGCGTCTTAGCGACACCACATAAAGGGCTTTAAAAGAAATGCCACAGTCGGACGTCGGGGCGACATCACAGAAAGGGCTTTAAAAGAAATACCACAGTCGGGCGTCTTAGCGACACCACATAAAGGGCTTTAAAAGGAATGCCACAGTCGGACGTCGGGGCGACATCACAGAAAGGGCTTTAAAAGAGATGCCACAGTCGGGCGTCTTAGCGACACCACATAAAGGGCTTTTATTCACAAGGAAATAGTGCTCATAATAAATATTCAATTCATGAGAATAAACGGGTTAGTCCATCCACAGGAATAATCATTTAACCGGACTTAGCACTCATGCGGTTCACCGGAGTCTCTGTCATCAAAACTGACATTTGGTCAAGATAAGTTAATATTAAACTTGGACATGGAATAGATGATTCGAAGGAATATATGACTCTGCAGAGTTTGTACAAAATTTTTCCCACAGCCAACGGATTTCCGTAGTCACGAAGGACTAGTTCCGTTTACGGTATTTCGGAAGAAAACACAGCTAATCAGTACACACCCATCCTACCTCTCGATGCTAGGAATCACCCTAGACATCGTCCAAGAAAAACTTTTGAGATGGGGAGATCACAATCTCGAATAGCATGGGATCAAATTTATATACGCGCGCTCTAAGGGGTGCCCCCCTCTCGGTCCCAACCGGAAACACCCATGCCCCCTGACCGGATGACTGGCTTTAATCCAGGGCCATGGAACCATCATCACGGCCTCGCCTTTTTGGTGTGTACCAGGAAAGCGGTTTACAACTTACTAAGCCATATTCCTTGCGGAAAACATGTGGTAGTACAAGGAAGGAAGAATGGAAGGAACTGGAATGATACGAGTTGACATTGAAGTCACATAGTCTGGCATAAGCCTGGCATGCTACAACACTGCCATCTTACCCATCCTCATGCCAACACATGGCCATGCATACTCACATCCATCCACTCATGGATTTTCGAAACTCACTTGCCTCATCGTCTCAGGTAACAGGACATTCGTCGGTATATTCATCAACATGCCATAAACTACTTAATGCAAACATGCCAAAACAATCATCATACCAAAAGTTCAAACATGCTTGCCTGGCTCGGAGTAGTCGGAGCCTAGTTCGGTGAAGTTCGCGGCTCCGTCACCTCCTTCGGTATCTACGGTATAAAGAAAATATATGCGCTATCGTAAATACCAAGAGGTGCACAAAAAGTATTCCAAATATTTTTCAAATAAATCTGATAAAAAACTAGACAAAATTTTAAAGAGGACAGAAAAAGATCAATCAAAAATACTTTTCTGTTTAAAAGTTATAAAGGTTTTTGTCCAGGGACTCATCTGTAATGAAACAGAAGATTTCCAGGGGCTAGGTTATAAAAACAGAAAACGTTCCAGTATTGAATACGCCAGCCCAGAGGGGAAAGCGTATTTTGCCCGAAGGCATTTTCAGAAAACGATTCGTTTAAAAGGATCTGAGAGGCAGACGGGCGGGTCCCACTCGTCAGGTTTAAACTTTCAAACGGGGAACGAAGCTCGTCGGCGCCCGAGAGCCGCGGTGGTCGCCGACGGCGATCCACGGCGAGGCAGGAAGATCGGAGGGTACCTCCGTGTTCAGGGCGCCCTTCCGCGTCGGTTGGTGGTGGTGGTGGCGGTCGGCGAGCACCACGTCGACGGCGAGCCTTGCTCCGGCGGACAGCGGTTCGGGTGGTCGAGGGTCTCGTCGGATGGAGCTGCGAAGGCCAAATTGAGGAGGGGGTTAGACTTCTGGTAGCTAGAGGGGGTACCTGACGGGGTTTGGGCGCCGGCAACGGCCTCACCGGAGCGAATCGAGGTGGAGGCCGAGGCGGAACGGGGCGGCCGGAGTCGGGGGAGGAGACCTCCTCGAGGTCCTCCTGGTGGCTTGGCAGGGTCTTGGAGAGGTGCAGTGAGGGTGTGGGGGTCGTGAGCGAGCTCGGGGTCCTTTTTATAGGCGATCCGAGGCGGTGGTCGTGAACGGGGATCTCCGGTGAAGGTTACGGCGGCGCAGTGCTTTGGTCGGGGAGGTTTAGGGGTCGAGCGCCGTCGTGGGGGTTCACTGGGTCCGTTTGGGTGCTAAACTAGCCAGGATTTGGGTGTTTAGGGCGAGCTCGACGGAACGGGGGTGGCGCGGCCCGTCGGCGGCAGGGAGCACGTTCCGTGCTTGCCGGGCCACGGCGACGGTGCCACGGGCGTGCGTTGGCATGGCAGGGACACGCGGAGAGCCAGGGGGCGTTGGGCGGCGCCGGGTGGCGTGGCGAGCGGGCTCGGGCCCTCGCTGGCCGCCACGGAAGGTGCAGCCACCGCAGAAGCTTCCAACGCCGGCGAGGCTCGTCGCTACCGACGCCAGGAATCGGCCAAGCGTGCGTGCGGGGTGCTGGTCAAGGGGAAGAGGCTGCGTGCAACGCGCCAGGGCGCACTGTGGCCGCGTGACCGAGTCTGACGAAGGAAAAACGACACTGAATTTCTGAACTTAACTGAAGATGAACAGAACAGTGCATGCAAGGTGTTCGACAGAATGATCTAGGCATCTAGGGATTTTTCCTTGAGCTGAAACTTGGTGGAGTGGCTACTCATTGCTCCAGTAGGCTGCCTGAATTTTGGTGGAATTTTAGAAGAAGTGTAGATATGAATTTCACCAAATTTGGCAAATCTGGTCCAAACTTGCAGAGACTGAAATTTGAAAAATTTGAAAAGAGGAGGAGTGGATCAAGATGGTTCTGGGTTGTGGGTACAAAGGACCATCCAGGAGAGTTGGTTTGAGGTCAAAACTCAAATGCAAAAGGGTACTTGCTTTGAAAATCTCTCAGGCTCCAAATAATTTGCAGAAAAGATTTGAGGGGAAAGAAAATTAGAATAAAATCCAAAACTTGCTTGGATTAGTTGGGACAGAGAACTTAGGTTGATTACAAGGAGGAGGGGAGGTTTTGGAGGGGTTTTACCACATGGGCAAAATACAAAGTCATGGGTGGTTTCCAAGATATGAAAATCCCAAATTTTCATAGAGTTTCTTTTTAAAAGAAAAAAAGATTAAACTCCCAAAATAAATTTGAGAGGGAACCAACAGAGAAGAAGTTTCAAAAGATCAAACACCATAGTTTGAAGAAAAATAAAATCCTTGCCAAAGAAAAGGAAGTTTTTAAGAGGAAGGTTTTCTGGAAAATTTTAAATGGCCTCTTTTCAAAAACCACAAAGTTTATGCTGAAAACCAAATAAAAATTTTGGAGTGTCACAACACCTACCCCCTTAGGAAAAATCTCGTCCCCGAGATTCTAGCTGATCCTTAAATAAGTATGGATGTTCTGTCCGAAGAAAATCCTCTCTTTCCCAAGTTGCTTCGCTTTCGGTGTGGTTGCTCCACTGTACTCTGAAAAACTTGATGGTCTTCTGTCGGGTTCTCCTTTCAGACTCCTCTAATATTTTTACTGGGCGTTCCTGATAAGTGAGGTCTGGCTGCACGTCAATGTTCTCATGGAATACTTGTTTCTTTGGTTTGCTTACGCACTTCCTTAATTGAGAGACGTGGAACACGTCGTGAATGTCGGACAAGTCTTCGGGTAAGTCTAGCTGGTAGGCTACAGTGCCTCTTCGTGCCACTATGCAGAATGGTCCAATGAATCTTGGTGCTAACTTTCCTTTAATCTTAAACCGTTGCAGTCCCCTCATAGGTGATACTCGTAGGTACACAAATTCACCGGGTTCAAAATTGACCCCACGATGTTTCTGATCGTAATAACTCTTCTGTCGGCTTTGAGCGGTCTTGAGTCGGTCCCTGATTAGCTTGACTTTTTCCTCGGCTTCTTTGAGCACGTCTGGGCCGAAGATACGGCTGTCTCCGGTCTCTGACCAATTTAGCAGGGTACGACATCTCCGTCCGTATAGGGCTTCAAAAGGTGCCATTTGCAGGCTGGCCTGGTAACTGTTGTTGTATGCGAACTCGGCATATGGCAGGCTTTCTTCCCAACTGGTTCCATAGGTGAGGACACATGCTCTCAGCATGTCTTCTAAAATTTGGTTTACGCGTTCAGTCTGTCCATCAGTCTAGGGATGATAGGCTGTGCTGAAGGCCAATTGAGTTCCCAGAGCCTGTTGTAAATGATCCCAGAATCTCGAGACAAATTGAGTGCCTCTGTCGGATATTATAGTCTTCGGGACTCCATGCAGACAAACTATACGGGAGAGATAAATCCTGGCAAGCTTCTGAGTGTTGTAGGTTGTCTTCACTGGAATGAAATGTGCCACCTTGGTTAATCTATCGGTGATGACCCATATGGCATCATTCCCGTGTCGTGACCGAGGTAGTCCGACAATAAAATCCATCCCTATTTCATCCCATTTCCACTCAGGTATTTTGTTTGGTTGCAGTAGTCCGGCTGGTTTTTGATGCTCAACTTTTATGCGTTGACAAGAATCGCAACATGCAACGAATGTGGCTATGTCCCTCTTCATACCGTGCCACCAAAATCTTTCCTGAATATCCTTATACATTTTGGTTCCTCCAGGGTGGATTGAATATGGAGTGGTGTGTGCTTCAGCTAGGATTTGCTGTCTGAGGTCCTCTATGTTTGGCACGCAGAGTCTGTCCCCGTACCATAATATTCCATCATCGCCTATGACAAATTCCGAGGCCTTGCCCATACTCACCTTTCTTTTAATTCCTTCAATGCTGGGGTGACCAGGCTGAGCTTCTTTAATTTCTCTCCACAAGGTCGGGCTTTATTTCCAAGTTTGATATGGTGCCTCCCGCGATCATTAACAAGTTGAGTTTGGCAAATTCTTGTTGGAATTCAGGTCTCAAACTTTGCAGACTGTTTTCGTCGGAGCTGGGGTTTCGACTAAGAGCATCGGCCACTACATTTGCTTTCCCTGGATGATAGTGGATACCGACATCATAATCCTTTACCAATTCCAACCAGCGTCGTTGCCGTAAGTTTAGTTCTGGCTGTGTGAAAATATATTTGAGACTTTTATGGTCCGTGTATATTTCACATCGATTCCCAAGTAAGAAATGCCTCCATTCCTTAAGTGCATGAATGACTGCTGCCATTTCTAAGTCATGAGTGGGATAATTTTCCTCATGCTTGCGGAGTTGTCGTGAAGCGTATGCGACAACCTTGCCTTCTTGCATCAACACGCACCCGAGACCTTTTCGGGATGCGTCACAATACACCTCAAAGTTTTTGTGTATGTCTGGCACAATTAATACCGGTGCTGTGGTTAATTTCTGTTTTAACTCTTGGAAACTTTTTTCGCAGGCTTCTGTCCATTCAAATTTCTTGTCCTTCTTGAGCAACTGCGTCATTGGCTTGGCTAGAGTGGAGAATCCTTCAATAAATCTGCGGTAGTATCCTGCCATTCCCAAGAAACTTCGTATGTCCGTTACGCTGGCTGGTGCCTTCCAGTCAAGTATGGCCCTAACTTTCTCCGGGTCCACTGCGATACCGTCTTGGGTCAGCACGTGACCTAGAAAGCCTACTTGTCTTAGCCAAAATTCGCACTTGCTGAACTTGGCATACAATTGATGTTTCCTGAGTTCTCCTAGCACAATCCTGAGATGTTCCGCGTGCTCTTCTGGTGTTTTGGAGTATATCAGAATATCATCGATAAATACCACAACGAACTTGTCCATAAACTTCATAAATACTTTGTTCATGAGGTGAACAAAATATGCGGGGGCGTTTGTTAATCCAAAAGGCATAACTGTGAACTCATATAGTCCATATCTGGAGGTGAAGGCTGTTTTGGGGATATCTTCTGTTCGCACTTTTAATTGATGGTATCCTGACCTTAAGTCAATCTTTGAGAATACCTTGGCCTGAGCGAGCTGATCAAATAAATCATTTATTCGTGGCATCGGGTATTTGTTCTTGACTGTGACCATGTTAAGTGCTCGGTAGTCTATGCACAATCTTAGTGTTCCATCCTTCTTTTTGGCAAATAAAATTGGTGATCCCCAAGGTGAGGAGCTGGCTCGAATGTATCCCTTGTCCAGTAATTCCTTTATTTGTTTCTTCAACTCGATCAACTCGGATGGTGCCATTCTGTATGGTTTCTTGTATATGGGGGTGGTTCCTGGTGCTAGCTCAATGCTGAATTCTATTTCTCGGTCTGGTGGCATGCCTGGTAGTTCTTCGGGAAATACGTCTGGAAATTCACATACTACTGGAACCTTGCTTAACTCAGAAACGTCCACCTTATTCAATCTCGGCTGCCGGGGTATTTTTCTTTCCTTGGCTGATACTTTTATTGTCTTCCCGTGGTGGTGCGTGAGAATTACGGTCCGGTTGAAACAGTCAATAAAACCTTTGTTGGTGGTTAACCAGTCCATCCCTAGGATGACATCCAGTCCTTTATTTTCCAACACAATAAGATTGGCGAAAAATTTCAATCCTTCGAACTCAATGACCACATTCTGACAGTAACTCTGAGTAACTTGCTGAATCCCAGGGGACTTGATGATCATGGATTTTTCCAAGGGAAACATCGAAAAATTATTTTGCAAAGCAAAACTTTTCGAAATGAATGAGTGAGAAGCTCCAGAATCAAACAAAACCGTTGCAGGTATTGTGTTGACAGGAAACGTACCGAGTACGATATCCGGAGCATTTTGTGCTTCTTCTTTGGTCACGTGGTTTAGATGACCCTTCCTGTGGTTGTTGTTGGGGTTGAAATTGTTGCGCTTGGGCGCTGAATTATTTCCACCATTGTTTGGCTTCGGGGTCGAGTTCCTTGGCTTGGGGCACTGTTTGGCGTAGTGCCCTTCTTCTCCACAAGCGTAGCAAGTAACGCCTGGGCGATATGTGAACTCTTTGTCCCTTGCATGGAAATTCTTGGTTGGGCGAGAGATGTTTGTTGTAGGTTTGTGTGTCCCACCTTTCTGAAAATCTGTCCTGCTTCGGTGGTTGCGTGCAAGAGTAGTCTGGTCTCTTTTTCGCTTACGTAAATCCTCCAAGCTACGTCTCTCATTTTCCAGAGTAATAGCTTTGTCCACTAGTGTCTTAAAATCTGGAAAAGTGTGAACTACCAGTTGGCATTTAAGCGCGGGCGCCAGACCGTCAAGGAATTTCTCCATCTTCTTGCTTTCAGTCATACGTTCTTCATTGGCATAGCGGGACAATAGAGTAAATTGACCGTTGTATTCTGACACTGTCATGTTCCTTTGTTTGAGGTCATCGAACTCTCTCTTCTTAATTTTCATAATACTCTTGGGAATGTGTGCACCACGGAAACCTTCCTTGAAATCATCCCAGGTTATATCATTTTCGTTGGGGTGCATGTGCAGAAAATTCTCCCACCATGATGCAGCTGCTCCTGTGAGATAGTGTGGAGCATATAGTACTTTCTCGAGATCTGAACATTTTGCAATAATTAATTTTCTCTCCATATCTCGAAGCCAATCCTCGGCTTCAAGAGGCTTGTCAGTATGAGAAAATGTTTGGGGACGGGTCTTCTGTAGCTCAGATAACTTGGAATGCTGCTGATACTGTCCATGGTGATTTCCCATGTTGATGACTTGGTTCATCATTTCCCGATGTTGTTGCTGACTCTGCTCATAAAGGCGGCACATTTGTGAAAGTGCCGATTCACTGCCCTGTTGGCTTGACTGTCCCTGAGTGAACTCGTTGCTGGGTTGTGTATCATAATTTTCCTCTGGTGGAGTTGGCATGGAGCGAGTCCAAGGACGAGACATTTTTCACTCTGGGGATATATTTGTAAAACCCATAAGAAAAGCAGAAAGAGTCGCAAAAACAAATCCATAAATGCATAAAGCTGGCAAATAAAATTAAATAACCAAGCTTACTTAAGAAAAACAAATCGACTTGCGCACGGAGAAGGACTGCTCATTACATATCTTACACGCGGGCGGTAATTATACAATACATCACTCGGGATATGCATACATAATCCTGACATGTTATTTAGGCTAGTGCACTTCTCTAGATCCTACATGATGCGCAAACAGGCTACTTCTCACAACCTATGTACATATAAACATATCATACAAAGCAGTACATTACATGGCGGCTAAGCGTACTCAGGCGGAGATGTTGATGACCTCCTTTGCCCTGCCGAGGGCGAGGCGTAGCGAGGTTGGGGACTCGACTTCCTCCTCGCTAATAGGCTCCATACGTGTAGTGTTGCGCAGAGTGGACGGAGCGGGTGCCAGGGGCGGAACAACACGAACAGGAGTGGGCGCGAAGGGTGGTGCAGTGCGCGCTGGAGTGGGCGCAATGACTTGGTTGAATTCTTCGGTAGAAGGTAGGCGACGAGTAGGCGTATAAGATGCTGAGGACGAGACCAAAGTCAGTGGCGGTGCGGTGGGTAGGAGCTCCCTCCTGTTGGCAGCGCAGCCATGAACTGAGTCCATGCGGGCAACCACGAAGTCGTCCACCAGGTTGTCGAAGGCTGCCTCCAGGGCCTGGAGATACTCAATGAGCATCTCAAAAGCCTCGTCTCGTTCTCCTCTGGGGCAGGAGAATGCGTAGTGACAGGTGTAAGGCACATGGCATGGAAGATAACGGTAACGACGAGTCTTCATCACGGGGAGGACATCCCTGAGACGAGCTATCGCCTCGCGGGCTGCCATCTGCATAGCATGCCTCTCCGTAGGCATGGCTCTTCCCAAGAACCAGAAGCGGCGTAACTCACCACGCCCTCCCTTGAACTGCACCGCGGCCTGGTGCATGGTCAGACTGTCGTTGACTCAGTGCTGGCAGAGTGTGAAGACTGGGCATACAGATGGCCCCATCGCGACCTGAACGATGAAGGAAAGAAGCTTGACGAACCCATCGGGCACGTTGGCGAAGGTCTGAGACTCGCAGCTGTTGTCGGCCATCTACAAAAGTAGGCAAAAATTCTGCATGGTCAGATCATAAATTTATGCTGACTGACAGAAAATGACTACAATCAAGCAAATATGAAAAGGCTCAATCAAGCTAATAACCAATTAGCGATCACACCTAGTGGCTTCCTACAGTCAGCCTAGCTCTGGTACCAAGCTTGTCACGACCGGTTTTCCAATAAAAATATTTATTGAGAAACCAGTCTTTTGAGTCCAGTATGAGAGAAATCCTCCTCACTGGTAGACAAATTCTTGATACAATAAGCCAGTAGCATAAAATATATTACAGGATCGAACTACGGTTGCTCAACCAAATTATTACAAGCACGCCAATAAATATACATAATGGCGGACATGACACAGTGGTGTAGAGGCATACTACTGACTCGAGGATAGGGCGGTGGTGGAGAAACACAGCGGGGAGAGAGATACAAGTCTCTAAAACTGTCATCTCATCGAGCGTCGAGGTGAGGCTCGATGAATTTATTTGGTAGCGGAAGCGGATATAATACAGTGACCAAATCCAGGGTCGTACGAGACTGACTGGGACTCCTCTAGGCGTCGGACTCGCTATCAAATTCTTCATCCATGCGATCTCCTTCGTCAGCATCTGGCCAAATCAACAAGCCAGTGAGTACTTTGAAAGTACTCGCAAGACAGTTCGGACGTAAGATATAACAAATGCATGCATGAATGCGTCATGATTAATTCACCAATGTACATTCAAAAATTAGCATAACGAGGTAAGTAAAAGGGAAACGGCGGTAGTCCGCCTGAAATCCCACAAAACATAAATGAAGACCGATCGGGTGTCTGAAGCGACGCCTCGAAAGGTGAACAAATAAATATAAGGAAATGATGCCACAGTCGGGCGTCTTAGCGACACCACATAAAGGGCTTTAAAAGAAATGCCACAGTCGGACGTCGGGGCGACATCACAGAAAGGGCTTTAAAAGAAATACCACAGTCGGGCGTCTTAGCGACACCACATAAAGGGCTTTAAAAGAAATGCCACAGTCGGACGTCGGGGCGACATCACAGAAAGGGCTTTAAAAGAAATACCACAGTCGGGCGTCTTAGCGACACCACATAAAGGGCTTTAAAAGGAATGCCACAGTCGGACGTCGGGGCGACATCACAGAAAGGGCTTTAAAAGAGATGCCACAGTCGGGCGTCTTAGCGACACCACATAAAGGGCTTTTATTCACAAGGAAATAATGCTCATAATAAATATTCAATTCATGAGAATAAACGGGTTAGTCCATCCACAGGAATAATCATTTAACCGGACTTAGCACTCATGCGGTTCACCGGAGTCTTTGTCATCAAAACTGACATTTGGTCAAGATAAGTTAATATCGAACTTGGACATGGAATAGATGATTCGAAGGAATATATGACTCTGCAGAGTTTGTACAAAATTTTTCCCACAGCCAACGGATTTCTGTAGTCACGAAGGACTAGTTCCGTTTACGGTATTTCGGAAGAAAACACAGCTAACCAGTACACACCCATCCTACCTCTCGATGCTAGGAATCACCCTAGACATCGTCCAAGAAAAACTTTTGAGACGGGGAGATCACAATCTCGGATAGCATGGGATCAAATTTATATACGCGCGCTCTAAGGGGTGCCCCCCTCTCGGTCCCAACCGGAAACACCCATGCCCCCTGACCGGATGACTGGCTTTAATCCAGGGCCATGGAACCATCATCACGGCCTCTCCTTTTTGGTGTGTACCAGGAAAGCGGTTTACAACTTACTAAGCCATATTCCTTGCGGAAAACATGTGGTAGTACAAGGAAGGAAGAATGGAAGGAACTAGAATGATACGAGTTGACATTGAAGTCACATAGTCTGGCATAAGCCTGGCATGCTACAACACTGCCATCTTACCCATCCTCATGCCAACACATGGCCATGCATACTCACATCCATCCACTCATGGATTTTCGAAACTCACTTGCCTCATCGTCTCAGGTAACAGGACATTCGTCGGTATGTTCATCAACATGCCATAAACTACTTAATGCAAACATGCCAAAACAATCATCATATCAAAAGTTCAAACATACTTTCCTGGCTCGGAGTAGTCGGAGCCTAGTTCGGTGAAGTTCGCGGCTCCGTCACCTCCTTCGGTATCTACGGTATAAAGAAAATATATGCGCTATCGTAAATACCAAGAGGTGCACAAAAAGTGTTCCAAATATTTTTCAAATAAATCTGATAAAAAACTAGACAAAATTTTAAAGAGGGCAGAAAAAGGATCAATCAGAAATACTTTTCTGTTTAAAAGTTATAAAGGTTTTTGTCCAGGGACTCATCTGTAATGAAACAGAAGATTTCCAGGGGCTAGCTTATAAAAACAGAAAACGTTCCAGTATTGAATACGCCAGCCCAGAGGGGAAAGCGTATTTTGCCCGAAGGCGTTTTTAGAAAACGATTCGTTTAAAAGGATCTGAGAGGCAGACGGGCGGGTCCCACTCGTCAGGTTTAAACTTTCAAACGGGGGACGAAGCTCGTCGGCGCCCGAGAGCCGCGGTGGTCGCCGGCGGTGATCCACGGTGAGGCAGGAAGATTGGAGGGTACCTCCGTGTTCAGGGCGCCCTTCCGCGTCGGTTGGTGGTGGTGGTGGCGGTCGGCGAGCACCACGTCGACGGCGAGCCTTGCTCCGGCGGACGGCGGTTCGGGTGGTCGAGGGTCTCGTCGGATGGAGCTGCGAAGGCCAAATTGAGGAGGGGGTTAGACTTCTGGTAGCTAGAGGGGGTAACTGACGGGGTTTGGGCGCCGGCGATGGCCTCACCCGAGCGAATTGAGGTGGAGGCCGAGGCGGAACGGGACGGCCGGAGTCGGGGGAGGAGACCTCCTCGAGGTCCTCCTGGTGGCTTGGCAGGGTCTTGGATAGGTGCAGTGAGGGTGTGGGGGTCGTGAGCGAGCTCGGGGTCCTTTTTATAGGCGATCCGAGGCGGTGGTCGTGAACGGGGATCTCCGGTGAAGGTTACGGCGGTGCAGTGCTTTGGTCGGGGAGGTTTAGGGGTCGAGCGCCGTCGTGGGGGTTCACTGGGTCTGTTTGGGTGCTAAACTAGCCGGGATTTGGGTGTTTAGGGCGAGCTCGACGGAACGGGGGTGGCGCGGCCCGTCGGCGGCAGGGAGCACGTTCCGTGCTTGCCGGGCCACGGCGACGGTGCCACGGGCGTGCGTTGGCATGGCAGGGACACGCGGAGAGCCAGGGGGCGTTGGGCGGCGCCGGGTGGCGTGGCGAGCGGGCTCGGGCCCTCGCTGGCCGCCACGGAAGGTGCAGCCACTGCAGAAGCTTCCAACGCCGGCGAGGCTCGTCGCTACCAACGCCAGGAATCGGCCAAGCGTGCATGCGGGGTGCTGGTCAAGGGGAAGAGGCTGCGTGCAATGCGCCAGGGCGCACTGTGGCCGCGTGACCGAGTCTGACGAAGGAAAAACGACACTGAATTTCTGAACTTAACTGAAGATGAACAGAACAGTGCATGCAAGGTGTTCGACAGAATGATCTAGGCATCTAGGGATTTTTCCTTGAGCTGAAACTTGGTGGAGTGGCTACTCATTGCTCCAGTAGGCTGCCTGAATTTTGGTGGAATTTTAGAAGAAGTGTAGATATGAATTTCACCAAATTTGGCAAATCTGGTCCAAACTTACAGAGACTGAAATTTGAAAAATTTGAAAAGAGGAGTGGATCAAGATGGTTCTGGGTTGTGGGTACAAAGGACCATCCAGGAGAGTTGGTTTGAGGTCAAAACTCAAATGCAAAAGGGTACTTGCTTTGAAAATCTCTCAGGCTCCAAATAATTTGCAGAAAAGATTTGAGGGGAAAGAAAATTAGAATAAAATCCAAAACTTGCTTGGATTAGTTGGGACAGAGAACTTAGGTTGATTACAAGGAGGAGGGGAGGTTTTGGAGGGGTTTTACCACATGGGAAAAATACAAAGTCATGGGTGGTTTCCAAGATATGAAAATCCCAAATTTTCATAGAGTTTCTTTTTAAAAGAAAAAAAAAGATTAAACTCCCAAAATAAATTTGAGAGGGAACCAACAGAGAAGAAGTTTCAGAAGATCAAACACCATAGTTTGAAGAAAAATAAAATCCTTGCCAAAGAAAAGGAAGTTTTTAAGAGGAAGGTTTTCTGGAAAATTTTAAATGGCCTCTTTTCAAAAACCACAAAGTTTTTGCTGAAAACCAAATAAAATTTTTGGAGTGTCACAAGCACTGGCCCGGGGGGTTAAAATAAAGATGACACTTGAGTCCGCGAAACCCAAGGGAAAAAGAGGCTAGGTGGCGAATGGTAAAACCAATGTTGGGCATTGCTGGAGGAGTTTTATCCAAGGCGAACTATCAAGGGCCGGGTTTCCCATAATATCCCAACCGCGTAAGGAACGCAAAATCCGGGAACATAACACCGATATGACGGAAACTAGGGCGGCAAGAGTGGAACAAAACACCAGGCATAAGGCCGAGCCTTCCACCCTTTACCAAGTATATAGATGCATTAATTAAATAAGATATATTGTGATATCCCAACAAGTAAACATGTTCCAACAAGGAACAACATCTCCATGTTCCAACAAGGAACAAACTTCAATCTTCACCTGTAACTAACAACGCTATAAGAGGGGCTGAGCAAAGCGGTAACATAGCCAAACAACGGTTTGCTAGGACAAGGTGGGTTAGAGGCTTGGTTCAACAATATAGGAGGCATGATAAGCAAGTGGTAGGTATCGCAACATAGGCATAACAAAAGAGCGAGCATCTAGCAAGCAAAGATAGAAGTGATTTCGAGGGTATGGTCATCTTGCCTGAGATCCCGCAAGGAAGAAGAACGAGTCCATGAAGAAGACAAACGGGCGTAGACGAACGAATCCTCACAAACGCAACGTTATCGGAACCAACCCGAAGAAGCAACACCGGAAAGAAGCAAACAACATAGTAAACAACCACGACATGAACATGGCATGATGCACAATCAAGTATGATGCATGTCCGGTTTAATGAAGCATGGCATGGTAAAGTGCACAAGCGAACCTACAAATTAAGTGGAGCTCAATATGCAACGAGTTGCATATTGACGAAACACCACGACAAGTTATTTAGTTCGATCTCGTTTATGTACCCAACAATATTAAATGTTGTTAAACATGGCAAGAGGGTGAAGCAAAGTAGAACTACCTATCTAGTCAAGTTTAAATGAGGCCGAAAGCAACAAACAACAATTCCGATAAATCCCCATATGCATATATTAGGTTTGGTACTGTTCTGCCCTAAGCCATATTTTAGAGTTGTTAAACATGCAAAGAGATGCCACCATGTTAAACTAGGCAAAATTCTACCCCATTTACATATAAAGTTTATTAAATTCCGAGTTACGGTTATTTATTTATGAATTAAACCGTTTAGCAAGTTATTTAAGAAAATTTAAATAAACAACATTTTAAACATTTTAAACATTTTAAACATGGATGAAAAAGACATATTATAAAACTAGATGAAAAACTAAGCAAGTTTCATATACAAAGTTTTTACATGTGATGCTTAGTTTGTGAGATATTAAATGCATGAAGGCTAGGGGGTTTTCTGTAATTCTGCAAAACCCTGGAAATTAGCTAAATTCGCAGAACCAAAAAAAAACATCCACTGGGCCGAAACTGAACTGGCCCAGCAGTAAGAGAAAAAAAAGGAGGGGGCGCTTGGGGTGGCCTCACCCATGGGCTTCGACCCAGTTCGAGAAAGAGGCAGGCTGGTGGAGTGGCTAGGCCTCAGCGCCTTGCTGGGCCGCTATGAGGCACAAGGCAAGGCCGACCCAGGCAGTCGATCGGGAAGCAGCGGTGGCTGGTCAACGCGCAGGGGCGCGCTCGCTGTAGAAGAACAGGGGCGCGGCGCACACGACAATGACGGCGGCGATGCTCCAGCTTGGCTCGGGGTGGCGGGGAGTGGAGTGGCGGCAGGCTGGTGGAGTTCCGACCACGGAGAAGCGGCTTGGCGAAGCAGGGGAGGCTCGGGCAATGCACACGGCTGCTGCTGCTCCTTCGGTGGCCCCCGCGGAGGAGCATGGCCGGTGCGACAGAGTCGCTGGTCCGGCGACATTACAACAGAGACGGAGGGTGGCGGGGTCGAGCGAAGGTGCGTGTGGAAGGAGAGGAGCTCCAGGCAGAGAAGGTTCCATGGGGCGGCGGCGTCCTTGTTCGTCCCTGAGAGAGAGAGAGAGAGAGAGAGAGAGAGAGAGCGATTGAGAGAGAGGAAGACAGGGGAGGACCAGAGGACAGAGAGGAAGGGTCGGCGACCTGCGTGGCCCCGGCGAGGTTGGGGAGGTCTGGCGCGCGAGGAACGGCGCGGGGAAGGAAGGCTGGGCGCGGGTCCAAGGCGCGGCAACAGGCGATGCAAGGGAGTCGACTCGGGCGTTGGTCGCTAGGCGTCCTCGTCCTCGAAGCAGCGGGTCAACGCAGGCGGCGGTCCACTCGTTTTCAGTGCGCACATAGACGAGCAGGAGGATGCAGAAGCAGGGCACGACGACAGGGAACTTGGCGCACGGCGGAGCGACGGGAACGGGAGGCGGAGCTCGCCGAGGATGAAGGGATCTGCTTGTTTTCGGGCCGGATCCGGCCAACGGGGCGTCGACGGAGCTCTGGCGAGGGTTGACAAGGCGACGGCGACCTGCAGCTGATGAAAAACAGAGAGAGAGAGGTTGATCGTGAGAGAGAGCCGGGGAGCACGAGGAAAAAAAGAGGGGAGGGGGGAGAGGAAGGCCACAGTCCTGCTGGTCTGGTGTTGCCCATCACCGTCGGGGACGGCTGGCTTGATCCGCTCGGGGTCGAGGTGAGTTCCTCTGCGAGAGGAGGCAGATCGGGAGGAGGTAGATGCTGGTTGCGTGCGGGTGGATTTGGATCGAGGCTGGTGGTGTGTGGTTGGCTCGATGTGGACTCCGAGGAGGATTTGGAGAGAGCGGGTGGCGGCGGAAGAAGTAGATGGATGGGACAACTCTCCTCAAAATTAGGGTTGCTTTCTATATATATATATATATATATATATATATATATATATATATATATGTGTTGTTGGATTAGGTTAGGGGGCATTCGGTCCGTCCGATCGAAATCGGACGGTCGAGAATAAATTGGTTAGGGAGTCTAAATAACAAAACGGAGACGTTTTGTAGACGTTTGTGTTGGAAATATGCCCTAGAGACAATAATAAAAGTATTATTATATTTCATTGTTCATGATAATTGTCTTGTATTCATGCTATAACTGTATTATCCGGAAATCGTAATACACGTGTGAATACTTAGACCACACTGTGTCCCTGGTAAGCCTCTGGTTGACCAGCTCGTTGTGATCAACAGATAGTCATGGTTTCCTGACTATGAACATTGGATGTAGTTGATAACGGGATCACATCATTAGGAGAATGATGTGATGGACAAGACCCAATCATAAGCATAGCATAAAAGATCGTGTAGTTCGTTTTGCTAGAGCTTTGTAAGTGTCAAGTATCTCTTCCTTCGACCATGAGATCGTGTAACTCCCGGATACCGTAAGAATGCCTTGGGTGTACCAAACGTCACAACGTAACTGGGTGACTATAAAGGTACATTACAGGTATCTCCGAAAGTAGCTGTTGGGTTGACACGGATCGAGACTGGGATTTGTCACTCCGTATGACGGAGAGGTATCTCTGGGCCCACTCGGTAATGCATCATCATAATGAGCTCAAAGTGACCAAGGTGTTGGACACGGGATCATGCATTACGGTACGAGTAAAGTGACTTGCCAGTAACGAGACTGAACAAGGTATTGGGATACCGACGATCAAGTCTCGGGCAAGTAACGTACCGATTGACAAAGGGAATTGCGTACAGGGTTTTGATCGAATCCTCGACATAGTGGTTCATCCGATGACAACATCGAGGAGCATGTGGGAGCCATCATGGGTATCCAGATCCCGCTGATGGTTATTGACTAAGAGAGTCTCGGTCATGTCTACATGTCTCCCGAACCCGTAGGGTCTACACACTTAAGGTTCAGTCACGCTAGGGTTGTAGGGATATGTATATGCAGTAACCCGAATGTTGTTCGGAGTCCCGGATGAGATCCCGGACGTCACGAGGAGTTCCGGAATGGTCCGGAGGTAAAGATTTATATATAGGAAGTGCTATTTCGGGCACCGGGACAAGTTTCGGGGTTATCGGTATTGTACCGGGACCAGCGGAGGGGTCCCGGGGGTCCACCGGGTGGGGCCACCTGTCCCGGGGGGCCACATGGGCTGTAGGGGGTGCGACTTGGCCATCTTGGGCCAAGGGCACCAGCCCCACAAGGCCCATGCGCCTAGGGTTTCCCCCTAGGAGGAGTCCTAGTGGTGGAAGGCACCCCTAGGTGCCTTGGGGGGGAGGGAAACCTCCCTAGGCCGCCGCCCCCCCTAGTAGATCTCATCTACTAGGGCCGGCCACCCCCCTTGGCACCCCTATATATAGTGGGGGAGGAGGAGGGACTTCATACCTTGAGCCCTGGCCTTTGGTTGCCTCCTTCTCCCTCCCCAACACCTCCTCCAACTCCATAGCGCTTAGCGAAGCTCTGCCGGAGTACTGCAGCCCCACCAACACCACGCCGTCGTGCTGCTGCTGGTGCCATCTCCCTCAACCTCTCCTCCCTTCCTTGCTGGATCAAGAAGGAGGAGACGTGGCTGTTCCGTACGTGTGTTGAACGCGGAGGTGCCGTCCGTTCGGCGCAGGTCATCGGTGATTTGGATCACGTCGAGTACGACTACATCATCACCTTGCAAGCTTCCGCACGTGATCTACAAGTGGTATGTAGATGCAAACTCTCTCCCTAGACTCGTTGCTTAGATGAACTCATAGATGGATCTTGGTGAAACCGTAGGAAAATTTTAATTTTCTGCAACGTTCCCCAACAGTGGCATCATGAGCTAGGTCTATGCGTAGTTCTCCTTGCACGAGTAGAACACAACTTTGTTGTGGGCGTGGATTTTGTCATCTTACTTGCCTCTACTAGTCTTTTCTTGCTCAACGGTATTGTGGGATGAAGCGGCCCGGACCAACCTTACACGTACACTTACGTGAGACCGGTTCCACCGACTGACATGCACAAGTTGCATAAGGTGGCTGGCGGGTGTCTGTCTCTCCCACCTTAGTTGGAGCGGAATCGATGAACAGGGCCCTTATGAAGGGTAAATAGAAGTTGACAAAATCATGTTGTGGTGATTCGTAGGTAAGAAAACGTTCTTGCTAGAACCCAATTGCAGCCACGTAAAAGATGCAACAACAATTAGAGGACGTCTAACTTGTTTTTGCAGCGATTGATCATGTGATGTGATATGGCCAGAAGTTGTGATGAATGATGAATTGTGATGTATGAGATCATGTTCTTTGTAATAGGATTCACGACTTGCATGTCGATGAGTATGACAACCGGCAGGAGCCATAGGAGTTGTCATTATTTTTTGTATGACCTGCGTGTCATTGAATAACGTCATGTAAACTACTTTACTTTATTGCTAAACGTTAGTCATAGAAGTAGAAGTAGTCGTTGGTGTGACAACTTCATGAAGACACGATGATGGAGATCATGATGATGGAGATCATGGTGTCAAGCCGGTGACAAGATGATCATGGAGCCCCGAAGATGAAGATCAATGGAGCTATATGATATTGGCCATATCATGTCACAACTATATAATTGCATGTGATGTTTATTATGTATTATGCATCTTGTTTACTTAGGACGACGGTAGTAAATAAGATGATCCCTTATAAAATTTCAAGAAGTGTTCTCCCCTAACTGTGCACCGTTGCTACAGTTCGTCGTTTCTAAGCACCACGTGATGATCGGGTGTGATGGATTCTTACGTTCACATACAACTGGTGTAAGACAGTTTTACACAGCGAAAACACTTAGGGTTAACTTGATGAGCCTAGCATGTGCAGACATGGCCTCGGAACACGGAGACCGAAAGGTCGAACACGAGTCGTATGGAAGATACGATCAACATGAAAATGTTCACCGACGATGACTAGTCCGTCTCACGTGATGATCGGACACGGGCTAGTCGACTCGGATCGTGTAACACTTAGATGACTAAAGGGATGTCTAATCTAAGTGGGAGTTCATAATTTGATTAGAACTTTATTATCATGAACTTAGTCTAAAACCTTTGCAAATATGTCTTGTAGATCAATGGCCAACGCTAATATCAACATGAACTTCAACGCGTTCCTAGAGAAAACCAAGCTGAAATATGATGGCAGCAACTATACGGACTGGGTCCGGAACCTGAGGATCATCCTCATAGCTGCCAGGAAACAATATGTCCTAGAAGGACCGCTAGGTGACGCTCCCGTCCCAGAGAACCAAGACATTATGAATGCTTGGCAGTCTCGCGCTGATGATTACTCCCTCGTTCAGTGCAGCATGCTTTACAGCTTAGAACCGGGGCTCCAAAAGCGTTTTGAGCATCATGGAGCATATGAGATGTTCGAAGAGCTGAAACTAGTTTTCCAAGCTCATGCCCGGGTCGAGAGATATGATGTCTCCGACAAGTTCTACAGTTGTAAGATGGAGGAAAACAGTTCTGTCAGTGAGCACATCCTGAAGATGTCTGGGTTGCACAACCATATGACCCAGCTGAACATTAACCTCCCAGATGAGGCGGTCATTGACAGAATCCTCCAGTCGCTCCCACCAAGCTACAAGAGCTTTGTGATGAACTACAACATGCAGGGAATGGAGAAGACCATTCCTGAAGTGTTCTCGATGCTGAAGTCAGCAGAGGCTGAAATCAAGAAAGAACATCAAGTGTTGATGGTCAATAAGACCACTAAGTTCAAGAAGGGCAAGGGTAAGAAGAACTTCAAGAAAGACGGCAAAGATGTTGCCGTGCCTGGTAAGCCAGTTACCGGGAAGAAGTCAAAGAATGGACCCAAGCCTGAGACTGAGTGCTTTTATTGCAAGGGGAAGGGTCACTAGAAGCGGAACTGCCCCAAATACTTAGCAGATAAGAAGGCCGGCAACACCAAAGGTATATTTGATATACATGTGATTGATGTGTACCTTACCAGTACTCGTAGTAACTCCTGGGTATTTGATACCGGTGCCGTTGCTCACATTTGTAACTCACAGCAGGAGCTGCGGAATAAACGGAGACTGGCGAAGGACGAGGTGACGATGCGCGTTGGGAATGGTTCCAGAGTCGATGTGATCGCCGTCGGCACGCTGCCTCTACATTTACCTACGGGATTAGTTTTGAACCTTAATAATTGTTATTTAGTGCCAAGTTTGAGCATGAACATTGTATCTGGATCTCGTTTAATACGAGATGGCTACTCATTTAAGTCTGAGAATAATGGTTGTTCGATTTATATGAGAGATATGTTTTATGGTCATGCTCCGATGGTCAATGGTTTATTCTTAATGAATCTCGAGCGTAATATTACACATGTTCATAGTGTAGATGCCAAAAGATTTAAAGTTGATAACGATAGTCCCACATACTTGTGGCACTGTCGCCTTGGTCACATTGGTGTCAAGCGCATGAAGAAGCTCCATGCCGATGGACTTTTAGAGTCTCTTGATTATGAATCGTTTGACACGTGCGAACCATGCCTCTTAGGTAAAATGACCAAGACTCCGTTCTCCGGAACAATGGAGCGAGCAACCAACTTGTTGGAAATCATACATACCGATGTGTGCGGTCCAATGAGCGTTGAGGCTCGCGGAGGATATCGTTATGTTCTCACTCTCACAGATGACTTGAGTAGATATGGGTATGTCTACTTAATGAAACACAAGTCTGAGACCTTTGAAAAGTTCAAGGAATTTCAGAATGAGGTGGAGAATCAACGTGACCGAAAGATAAAATTCTTACGATCAGATCATGGAGGAGAATACTTAAGTCACGAATTTGGTACACACTTAAAGAAATGTGGAATCGTTTCACAGCTCACACCGCCTGGAACACCTCAGCGAAACGGTGTGTCCGAACGTCGTAATCGCACTCTATTGGATATGGTGCGGTCTATGATGTCTCTTACCGATTTACCGCTATCATTTTGGGGATACGCTCTAGAGACAGCTACATTCACTTTAAATAGGGCACCGTCTAAATCCGTTGAGACGACACCGTATGAATTATGGTTTGGAAAGAAACCTAAGCTGTTGTTTCTAAAAGTTTGGGGATGCGAAGCTTATGTCAAGAAACTTCAACCTGAAAAGCTCGAACCCAAGTCGGAAAAATGCGTATTCATAGGATACCCTAAGGAAACTATAGGGTATACCTTCTACTTAAGATCCGAAGGCAAGATCTTTGTTGCCAAGAACGGATGCTTTCTGGAAAAAGAGTTTCTCTCGAAAGAAGTAAGTGGGAGGAAAGTAGAACTCGATGAAGTACTACCTCTTGAGCGGGATAGTGACGCAGCACAGGAAACCATTCCTGTGATGCCCACACCAACTGAAGAGGAAAACCATGATAATGATCAAGGTACTTCGGATCAAGTTACTACTGAACTTCGTAGGTCCACAAGGACACGTTCCGCACCAGAGTGGTACGGCAACCCTGTCCTGGAAATCATGTTGTTAGACAACAATGAACCTTCGAACTATGAAGAAGCAATGATGGGCCCGGATTCCAACAAATGGCTTGAAGCCATGAAATCCGAGATAGAATCCATGTATGAAAACAAAGTATGGACTTTGACAGACTTGCCCGATGATCGGCGAGCAATAGAAAACAAATGGATCTTTAAGAAGAAGACAGACGCGGATGGTAATGTTACCATCTATAAAGCTCGACTTGTCGCTAAGGGTTATCGACAGGTTCAAGGGATTGACTACGACGAGACATTCTCTCCCGTAGCGAAGCTAAAGTCCGTCCGAATCATGTTAGCAATTGCCGCATACTATGATTATGAGATATGGCAGATGGACGTCAAAACAGCATTCCTTAACGGGCATCTTAAGGAAGAACTGTATATGATGCAGCCGGAAGGTTTTGTCGATCCTCAGAACGCTAACAAAGTATGCAAGCTCCAGCGATCCATTTATGGACTGGTGCAAGCATCTCGGAGTTGGAACATTCGCTTTGATGAGATGATCAAAGCGTTTGGGTTTATGCAGACTTATGGAGAAGCCTGCGTTTACAAGAAAGTGAGTGGGAGCTCTGTAGCATTTCTCATATTATATGTGGATGACATACTCCTGATGGGAAATAATATAGAATTTCTGGACAGCATTAAGGCCTACTTGAATAAGTGTTTTTCAATGAAGGACCTTGGAGAAGCTGCTTATATATTAGGCATCAAGATCTATAGAGATAGATCGAGACGCCTCATAGTTCTTTCACAAAGTACATACCTTGATAAAATTTTGAAGAGATTCAGAATGGATCAGTCCAAGAAGGGGTTCTTGCCTATGTTACAAGGTATGAGACTGAGCTCAGCTTAGTCACCGACCACGGCAAAAGATAAAGAAGAGATGAGTGTCATCCCCTATGCTTCAGCCATAGGATCTATTATGTATGCCATGCTGTGTACCAGACCCGATGTAAACCTTGCCGTAAGTTTGGTAGCAAGATACCAAAGTAATCCCGGCAAGGAACACTGGACAGCGGTCAAGAATATCCTGAAGTACCTGAAAAGGACAAAGGACATGTTTCTCGTTTATGGAGGAGACGAAGAGCTCGTCGTAAAGGGTTACGTCGACGCTAGCTTCGACTCAGATCCGGATGACTCTAGGTCACAAACCGGATACGTGTATATGTTGAATGGTGGAGCAGTAAGCTGGTGCAGCTGCAAGCAGAGCGTCGTGGCGGGATCTACGTGTGAAGCGGAGTACATGGCAGCCTCGGAGGCAGCGCATGAAGCGATTTGGGTGAAGGAGTTCATCACCGACCTAGGAGTCATACCCAATGCGTCGGGGCCGATCAAACTCTTCTGTGACAACACTGGAGCTATTGCCCTCGCAAAGGAGCCCAGGTTTCACAAGAAGACCAGGCACATCAAGCGTCGTTTCAACTCCATCCGTGAAAATGTTCAAGATGGAGACATAGAGATTTGCAAAGTGCACACGGATCTGAATGTCGCAGATCCGCTGACTAAACCTCTCTCGCGTGCAAAACATGATCAACACCAGAACTCTATGGGTGTTCGATTCATCACAATGTAACTAGATTAGTGACTCTAGTGCAAGTGGGAGACTGTTGGAAATATGCCCTAGAGGCAATAATAAAAGTATTATTATATTTCATTGTTCATGATAATTGTCTTGTATTCATGCTATAACTGTATTATCCGGAAATCGTAATACACGTGTGAATACTTAGACCACACTGTGTCCCTGGTAAGCCTCTAGTTGACCAGCTCGTTGTGATCAACAGATAGTCATGGTTTCCTGACTATGAACATTGGATGTAGTTGATAACGGGATCACATCATTAGGAGAATGATGTGATGGACAAGACCCAATCATAAGCGTAGCATAAAAGATCGTGTAGTTCGTTTTGCTAGAGCTTTGTAAGTGTCAAGTATCTCTTCCTTCGACCATGAGATCGTGTAACTCCCGGATACCGTAAGAATGCCTTGGGTGTACCAAACGTCACAACGTAACTGGGTGACTATAAAGGTACATTACAGGTATCTCCGAAAGTAGCTGTTGGGTTGACACGGATCGAGACTGGGATTTGTCACTCCGTATGACGGAGAGGTATCTCTGGGCCCACTCGGTAATGCATCATCATAATGAGCTCAAAGTGACCAAGGTGTTGGACACGGGATCATGCATTACGGTACGAGTAAAGTGACTTGCCAGTAACGAGACTGAACAAGGTATTGGGATACCGACGATCAAGTCTCGGGCAAGTAACGTACCGATTGACAAAGGGAATTGCGTACAGGGTTTTGATCGAATCCTCGACATAGTGGTTCATCCGATGACAACATCGAGGAGCATGTGGGAGCCATCATGGGTATCCAGATCCCGCTGATGGTTATTGACTAAGAGAGTCTCGGTCATGTCTACATGTCTCCTGAACCCGTAGGGTCTACACACTTAAGGTTCAGTCACGCTAGGGTTGTAGGGATATGTATATGCAGTAACCCGAATGTTGTTTGGAGTCCCGGATGAGATCCCGGACGTCACGAGGAGTTCCGAAATGGTCCGGAGGTAAAGATTTATATATAGGAAGTGCTATTTCGGGCACCGGGACAAGTTTCGGGGTTATCGGTATTGTACCGGGACCACCGGAGGGGTCCCGGGGGTCCACCGGGTGGGGCCACCTGTCCCGGGGGGCCACATGGGCTGTAGGGGGTGCGCCTTGGCCATCTTGGGCCAAGGGCACCAGCCCCACAAGGCCCATGCGCCTAGGGTTTCCCCCTAGGAGGAGTCCTAGTGGTGGAAGGCACCCCTAGGTGCCTTGGGGGGGAGGGAAACCTCCCTAGGCCGCCGCCCCCCTAGTAGATCTCATCTACTAGGGCCGGCCACCCCCCCTTGGCACCCCTATATATAGTGGGGGAGGAGGAGGGACTTCATACCTTGAGCCCTGGCCTTTGGTTGCCTCCTTCTCCCTCCCCAACACCTCCTCCAACTCCATAGCGCTTAGCGAAGCTCTGCCGGAGTACTGCAGCCCCACCAACACCACGCCGTCGTGCTGCTGCTGGTGCCATCTCCCTCAACCTCTCCTCCCTTCCTTGCTGGATCAAGAAGGAGGAGACGTGGCTGTTCCGTACGTGTGTTGAACGCGGAGGTGCCGTCCGTTCGGCGCAGGTCATCGGTGATTTGGATCACGTCGAGTACGACTACATCATCACCTTGCAAGCTTCCGCACGTGATCTACAAGTGGTATGTAGATGCAAACTCTCTCCCTAGACTCGTTGCTTAGATGAACTCATAGATGGATCTTGGTGAAACCGTAGGAAAATTTTAATTTTCTGCAACGTTCCCCAACAGTTTGGGGATGATCCGGACCCAACGGTGACGACTGACCGGGTCGAGTCCGGGACAGCTTTCGGACGCGCGCGCGAGGAGGTCCGATGCACTGTGCAAAGAGGGGTAGGCATGGGCCTAGGTGGACTGGGGAGAGCGGGTTGGTCTGAGAGAAGAGGGGAGAGATGCAGCCCGGCACGATTTCCGAAGACCGAACACGTCCGACGTTAGACCGGCTATACTGCCGCTATAGTTAATCGTTGGGGCATCAAACGAACTCCGATTGCAATGAAACTTGGCAGGCGGTCTACCTACACTATAAAAAGACCGCACGCCAACTCTCATTCCATTCCGAGAACATTTTCCGGCCACTTACAAAAAAATATTTCGGACATGTCGCGGGCGCGTGCAAGTGTGTCTGGGCTCAGAACGGACAACGGACGTAACGAGGAGACCGAGACGGATGCAAGTTTTGAAAGCATTATGATGCAATGCGGATGATGACATGGCAAGATGCAACACGCAAGCAAATGATAAGACAACAAGAGCGAATAACTGGAGGACACCTGGCACATCAGTCTAGGGGCGTTACAACACTCCACCACTACGAGAGGATCTCGTCCCGAGATCTAGAATGGCACCGGAGGGACAACGGAAAAGAAAGAGAAGAGGTAAAACTAAGTTGCTTCTTTGACAAACGAGTGAAACCAGAGAACCTTGAAAAGGTTAAGCCATTTCGAGAAAAGAATACAACAGAGATAAAAGAAGTTGAAAGCACTCCGTTAAGAAAGGGGAAAGGAAAGAACCGATTCGGGTAGCACTCTGGTTTAGAAGGGATGCAAGACTTGATAAGGCGAAAAACTTGAGCAAAAGGTCACAACACTCTGGTTAAAAGGATAAGCATGAGAAGAACATGATCTTTGACCAAAATAGATGATGGGTGAAACGAATAACATCGCAAAGCCTCCGGAACGAAAGAATAGAAGATATATAAATGAAATAGGAGAATGGAGAAGAAAATGCCAACTTCTGTCGCGAAAGAGCTTGAAAAGGCATACTTAGGAGAAGGGTCGAACGGAGTTGTTGGAACACCAACAACGAAAAATAAACTTGATATGGTCTTAAGGAATACATCTCAAATTATGAGGTGACAACCTGCCACTCACGGAAAAAGAATTGAATTGATATGAACGAGGAGACAAGAAAGCTATTTCACCGGGAGGATAAAGAAGAACTTGGGTCATTGATAATCACCATAAGAGCGACAATCCTTAGGGAAGGCTTTAGATGGAATATAACCCAAGATAACTCAAATGACGAGATTGATGGATTTAAAATACTCCATTCTTAACAACATGTGAATCATGAAACATGAACTCAAATTATCAAGAATGACATAATACCACCTCCAATGATATGGAAGAAAGGAATTGCACTCCAGATTGCAAGATGAAGAATGATTGAGCTCCTTAAAAGAATCTCAATGAAAACTTCGAAAAGGAAATAAATCCTTGATAAACCATCATGCAGTGTCTCCATGAAGAACTCTGGTAACAAAGAATGATCAAACGAAAGGAAAAGGAGGTTGAAAACACAAGGTGAATCCTTGTACCGATTTAGATGAAACTCCGTGGTGAAATAGTTGAAAAAGATTGGAACTCCGGGAAAAAAAAGAGAAGATGAACAATTGAAATCAGGAATTTGATGAGCCTCCAGAATAGGGAATTGAGTTTACTCGATGAAACAAGAATAAGAATTACATTATGCGTATCCTTCACCAATATAATAGATGGCAATCAACGGATTCGGCATACTACTTATTCTCGGAGAAAAGATTAAGAGAGATATTGCGCAAACTTGAGAAGGTCTTGAATGAACCACCGGTAGGATTAGGAAACAACGAATGGATTGATATGATAAGAAAGAAAATCTGGAACGAACCACCGTAAGAATTGAAAAAGAACGAATAAAAGATAAAGAAACACTGGGAAGAATTAGCAAGTGAACAAAAATGTTTGCTAGGATTTAGATAGATGAGAATGAAGAGATCAAGAATTGATTAGAGAATATTTGAATGATGCACCGGTAAGATTTAGAGAAAAAGAGCTGAAAGCTGAGAATGAATACTTCTGAGGTGATGCGCTCCGGAGAATCAAACTGAAAAGACTTCTGAGACGATCCGTATGGATGAAAAGAATTCTCACAATCAAAATAATTATGAGAGGATGGTATCAAGCTTGAACTACGCATCTCTGAGAGAATGGTTAAGATTTTGAGGAAAAACTCTTCTTCGGTCTTCAAAATCCGAGAATGATGATGAGAAACACCACCAAGAATTGTTGAGGCACTCCGGAATAAAGAAGAATATAAAAGTTGAATCAACAATGAAATGAATTTGAAAGATCTTGGAGAAAGACATTTGACTGATGATAACATGTTCTTACGTCAAACTTGAAAAAGAATTTGATAAGCTCCAGGAAAATAGATGTCACATCCCCAGTTTAGGCCTTGCTTGTCCTTGCTTTATCATCCATGCATCATGTCTAAATTTCTGAAACTTGAATTGAGGATTGTTGAAACCTCAAAACCTAACTAAAAGAAGGGCAAGCACCCTTTAAATTGCATTATGTGAATCCAAAGTGCCCTAAAAATAGTTTTGTGAATTTTGGCAAGAGTTATATATCAAACCAAAATTCTGGAATATTTTTAAGGAATTATTTGGTCTCTGAATTTAAATC